>NW_013530064.1:118346-121089 GCF_000836235.2 Papilio xuthus
TACCCTCAGTGAGCGCACTAAGCAGTATAGCTCGTCGTTTAACTCCCGTCGCATCGGTTAAATGGTTCACATCGTTCGCGATAAACCACTGCGTTATGCGATTTTTATACGTTTTCCACGTTTGCTCACTGTGATTAAAGCACGATAAAACACCAAAATGCATAACAGACATTTTGGGTTTTATTTTTTTAAAAGTGGGTATTTCACGCACTCGTCGCCACTGTTATGTATTGGGAGTAGTAAAACGATAGCTAGCTTAGCGCAGACTGTTTATTCAAGTAGCTGTCACACTAACGGCGGACTTCGCCGCTCGTTCGGAAACAAGCGCTGTGCAAGCGCATACACAACAATGATGACCATTCAAAAATGGTATGATAGATTACTACTTACATTAGGAGAGAGATAAGAAGGGTTGGGAGGAAATGATAGGGCTGTTGAATACATTACTCATAACATTAAGAGAAGAATTTGTAACTATTAAATCAACAAGAATGTAAACTTTACAGTCCAGAGTGGCAGAATGCCAGAGGCGGGTGCATGACCTCATTGACCTGCAGCTGTGCAGTGCGGGAGTGGATGCCGCCATTAAAGCACATGATTATGAAACCGGTCAGTGGCATTGTAGTATTGTAAAGGAAATAATTATATTATATTCTCTCGAAAATGAGGCAAGATTTGTGTGCGCGTCAGGTGCACGTCTTGTGGCGAGGTTCCTGAGCATGGAACCCGGTTCGGTGGCGGCGGCACGAGCCCGCGGCGCTCCCGACCCGCGCACCGACATGGAGCGCGCCGCCAACACGCTGCGCGACCATCTCGTGCGCAAGTATGTGTCACATCATTTAGACATAAACTATGAAAAATAATGATTGATAGCTTTTTTACATTTGCTGTTCAATTTTGAGATTCGAGGAAGCGTCGCGCAAGGAGGACGATGTGGCGGTGGAGCGGCTGTACAAGTTGTTCCCGCAGATCGGGCGCGCTGAAGAGGGCGTCGACCTTCTCGCCAAGTATCTCGCCACACAGGTGACACATACTGTTATTACTGTCTGTAAATGCCTGTCATTAAGAACTGACATATTGTGTGACTATAATTATTTAAATACAAATGAAAATATTGTAACATTCAGACGGAGAGTAAAATCCGTAAGGCGTGCACGTTAGAAGGTGGGGGTGGTGTGGGGGACGGGGGCGCGGCGCACGCGGACGCGCTGACTCGCGTGCTGGAGGCGGGGGCGGGGGGCGTGCAGCGCGCGCGCTCTCTGCTGGCGCCAGCGCACGCCCTGCTGCCGCGCGCGCTGAGACATCTGCAGCCTGTGGTCGGTACTTCGTCGTATTTTGGTGGAACATTAGAAAATAGAAGAGAGAAAGTGCATGTTCTGTAGTGATGGGACGGTGCAGGTGTGCGCGGGCGTGCGGCGCGTGTACGTGTCGCTGGCGGGCGCGCGCGGGCTGCGGGCGGGCGGGGCTGGTGGGGCGGTGCCCTGCGCCGGCGCCGCGCTGGCAGCAGAGCCGGCGCTCAACGAGTTGGCGCTGGCGCACTCCCGCATTCAGCTCTACTTCGCCTTCCTCAGGCGCAACGCCGAGGTACAACCATAAATGTGTGTCACGCAATTCTTATTATATAAGAAGCTAATTGATGTGTTTTTATGAAAAATAATATTGTAGTTAGAGTCGGAGTCGGCGAACCTGTCCGAAGCTGAGAAAGCTGATTGCATGGAGTCGGTGGAGAAGCTGATAGCGGAGAGCGACACCACGCGCACCGCACAGGACATACTCAGCCACTACCTCGAGCTCGAGAGGTCGGTACCACACTTTTTACTATCCTCTCATAATGTTAACAATTCTGATAATTGTGATTTTAATGTTGAATTAACTGAAAAGATATAAAATGCTAAAATGAAAAAAGTGTTGGCCCATGAGGGGATCGTACCCGCGACCTTCGCGTTATTAGCACGACGCTCTAACCAACTGAGCTAATGTGCCTCTTGTACGTTGCCGCTATATTATTATCAGTCTCATACGATGCAATATAATAATTTTTAATCAATTCTATTTTATCATAAAGACGATGAGTCCATTTTCGCTCGCTAGTTTATTATTATAATTTACAAGGTTACATCGATGTATCGTTGACTTAGATCAGCGTCCATTTTATCTCGATCTCCCCAGCTCTAGTGATTTTACTTTAAGGAGATCATGTAATTCGGTTGTTACAAAGTCGGCTAGACTTTAACATAACATGGGGTAAAGTTTTATTTTAGTGACGACCTAGTGGTATGTCATACGTACGAGTGTCAGTTGCACATTTTTTATTGGAATGTAATGGTCGTGCAGAGTGTATAGAATTGTCGATGTGGTGTCGCAGGTTCTTCCTGGAGGAGAGCGTGAGCAAGGCGCTGCGGCTGAGCTCGGCGCAGGTGGCGCTGGCGACGCAGGCGGCGGGCGGGCAAGCCGCGCCCGCAAACCTCGTCGACGATGTCTTCTTCATCGCCAGGAAGGTGATACGGTATGCACCACGATGTCTCACCTAACACATCGCACATTGTTTTGTCACAAACGCATTGACAGTCAATAATGTGGATCCACGTGTGCAACTAAGTGTGTATCTGTCTCGCAGGCGCAGCATCACGACGGGCAGCGTGGACGGAGCCTGCGCGGTGCTCAACGAGGCGGCCGCCGCGCTCGAGCGCTCCGCCGGGGCCTGGCTGCGTCGCCGCCTCGCCGCCCCGCCCCCGGACCCGCT
>NW_013530064.1:122223-130800 GCF_000836235.2 Papilio xuthus
AGCGTTTGCTCCCTTTAATAAAATCTAGTCTAACCTGTTCCGCGTACCTTTTATTATTTGAAATTCTAATACCACCAGTCTCGTGTTATTGTTTTCAGGACGGACTTCAAGATGGAAGAAATAAAAAGATTGAAACTTTAACTGCATACGATGCGACAATCTACATACGTTGTAAACATTCTTTTCGGTTTCTAATAAAATGTAACCGACTATTTTTACTTGTAACTTGTGAAATAAAACCATTCTATCAAAAGTACTTTCTATTATTTGTGTTTGAACCAAACAATTTACCTAAGTTGCTCAAACCAAAATCCACGTTTAGGGCGTCAGTTATAGAATATTAATTTCTTATGTTATAGATATTGTTATCATTTAGAGTATATGTATTATGGATCTCTGTAATCTCGTAACTAATGAAAAACGTACCAGTCACAGAGATATACTCACACGAGCACAAAATTGAACAACTTTTTGTTCCTTTTATATTCTTTTTTTTTTTAAATATTAGCAGATTTTTTTCTAAATTTACTAATATTTCTTTGACCATTCCAACTAAGCTCTATGCTTGTGCTAGGATATGGTTTACGACAATAGTCGAATGGCGGGATTCGACCCCCAACCTCGTGATCGGAAATCCGTACCCTGAACCATTAGGCTATTGACGCTTGAAATTAACAGAACATTATTCGACAGAAGGGGAATACTCTCAAAAGTCAATAATTTTAATCGATACCAATTGATAATAAATTCTCTTGCATTGCTAAAGCCTGACAAAAATGTAAAAACCATGTCCCGTGGGTGCCACATTTTCCTTTGATACTGCAACATTTTATACGGAAATACTTGTTGCCATCACAAGAACTTAGTTCTATACATTGATAGAAATCTGAGACCTGGAAATTACTGCTTTTGCTTCATTCCCATCTTAACGCGCCTGTTGATGTTATTGACAATTCATTCTAGATATATTATTAGTTCGAGTCCACACCGCGATCACCAGTGCTAAAATAGCGTGCTTCAAGAGGAACATAATACTACGTCTTGTAGCCGGTCCATTTATGGAGGTCACGAGTTCCATAGATATTCCGCAATATGACAAGGGTTGCTATTTTTCTTGGCCCTCTATAATAGACTAAGTTATACAAGGCATCCTCGTTGTAGTGATTTTTTATTCAATTATAATTTAATAATTTTAATATCAAATAGAAATTTTGACATCGTAAAGACATTGCATTGTTAAAAACGTAATTGGTTAATTTTAATTTTGTGTTTATAAATTGTGTAGAAATGGAGTCGAAGTTGTTCGTCTATGGTAGGGTAAGTACCGTTTTACTTTAGAAAGGAATGTTTGACAGACATGCGCAGTCGACATTTCCAGTTATATTTATTGGAATTGCAGTACGTTCGCAGTTTACGCGTTGATCAGAGTTAGAAATACGTTAAACATGGGAAATTGTTGCTGTTCTTGTATTGTGAAGGTGTTGGCAGGTATCGTGGTGTACACCGGCAAGGGGCTGTGGCTACTAGCTCGGCTCGGCTTCGTGGCGACGGGTGTGGTGGCCGGCAGTGTGGCGGCGGCTGCCATGGCCGCTACAGGGAACGTACCCTCAGGAAGCATCATAGCGAGAGCGACCTCCATGGCCATGCGGGGGTAATAGATACAATAAAACTTAATTTGTAATGAGACAGCGCTGTTTATATGATAAATCATTTTAAATTAAAGATTTGTTTTATTTATTTATTTTTAAACACTTCTGAACTCAGGGTAAAATCATTCGAGTGTATATTTTCCAACTGCCAGTTTTTTTTCTCTACCTACATACTACTAAGACCAAATACATTTTATTCAAAGATTCTGCAATCTTGAGTTTTTTTTTAAGAAGTAATGTTTGAATAGAATTGCTGAAGATCATAGAAAGCAAATGGGTGTAAAAAAACAATATGTAGTAACAGATTTATTAATTTAATTAAAAAAAAAACAATAATGCAAATATGTTGTTGACATTGTAGCTGAGATATTGAAATTTATAACATTCAATAAAAATGTATCCAGAAGTGCGATATCTATGCATTTTTTTCTACTTTGTGTACATCTTTAGTGGTAATTGTAAGACTAGTTGTTGCTTAATTATGAAATATAGTAAGTAGTTGTTACATTGTGCATGTTTGATAACAGTATTTATGCCAGTGTAATATAAATTTTTATATAAGGCACTTTAAACAACAAAAACTACAATGCAGAAGACAAATCAATAGCCACTCGGTACACAGTATGACAGGAATAGTCTTAAAACAAAAAATAGAGTCAAAAAATTTATATTAAGATGATTTGAAACAAACTGGGAAAAGTGATTTTTCCACCTAAAAATAATGTCTATAGGTTTCTTTTTGTTGGCAGTGTGAAGCCGTCGAGTCGTTGTTTGAAAAAAACTTAAACAATTTACATTACAAACTTAATAACCGAAGAGATGGTTAAATTATTAATACTTACAATTAAATTAAACAAAATAAAATAATATTTAGAGAGGCGTATATAAATCAAATTAAGGAAACTGAACTCAAATTTCACAAGCATTTTGTAAAAAACCTTTGATACCAACTTGTTTTGGATATTATCTGTGTTACTTCAGATCGCTCACAAATTGTTAAAATTACAATAAAACAACTATAAATTGTTAAAAATTCAATTAACTTTATCTTATGAGGATACATTAAAATATTTGTCAAAATTTAGTTATACTTACAATATAAAAACTTACTTTAATTGTCAATTGTAAAGAGTATACATAGTGTTAATATAAAATAAACACTATTATGAAATGAATAAAATGCTTTAGTGAATGTTATATTTGTGATAAAAATTGTGTGTTACACAAGTATAATAGAAATGTCTAAACATAAAGAGGGTATGTTTAAAACATTACAAAGATGTATGTCACCTGACAATGTCATGTTCAGATCAGAATAGTTGAGCAAATAAAATAAAAGTAAATTCGTCTCTTTGGTTCAATTTAAACTATTATACAAAGTTGAAAAAAAAAACATTTTTATAGAAATTACAGAAAGTGGTAAAAAAAAGTATCAAAATTACATTCCAAAAACCCTGTTAATTGTTTTTTAAATATCAAAAAGTATGAAACATTTAATTTATAATAAAAGTTTTAGTGTTTGTGCATTGCATGTAAATAATATTTCAATGTTTGCCTTACAGCTGTCCTTTCTTTAATATATTATTACAAAAATAAACATACCTTTTATATTTTTCTTATTCAATAATAAATGTGAGAAAAGTATATAAACATCGTAACAATGTATGATCCTTACCTAACTCTAAGAAAAACTCAAAATATTTACAGATTTACAAATAAAACGAATACAGAACAATAATAGAAAAAGTAGTAAAAAGTAAGTACATGATTAAACTGAATTAAGCAAAAAAAACAATAAAAAACTGTAGTAAATAACAATAAACACATTTGATCTTAAAACAAACAAAATAGAGTATAAATAAATGTAACTTTCACTCGTATTAAGCATAAAATGGAATATGTTAAATAATAATACTAATGAGGCAGATTTACATTTGTATAAACATTTATTTCTTTATCACTTATTTTATCTTTTTGTCGCCTTGTGCATTCAGAATAATTGTCGGCATATAAAAATTATGCTTAGTATTATAAAAACACATTTTGTTAAGAAAATATATTATAAGGCACTTTATTTGTAATGTCGATCATAAACCAATATATATATCATGAAAAAGTTTGTATATAACATTAAAACATTAGTATATAAATATTTGTAAATAAACGAATTCATTTTAGTCTTATAGTTATTAACAGTGAAAAAAGTTTGTGTTTATTAGAAATGCTACGTGCATGTTGTTGCACTCAGATAATGTGAAAGGAGTTTGTGTGGGACCGAGCGGCTAGTAGCCCTCCCTGGGCGGGGGCGTGGTGACGGCGGAGGTGGTCTGCTTGGAGACGACGCGCGTGCCCTGGGCGAGGCCGCCCGCCCGCACCGCGCGCCACTTCACGAACGCGTCCATCGCGTACGCGGCCGTCGCCACGAACCCGAAAAACTGATCACCACATGTTACAACTTTACTAACTTACAGTATGCAGACTATGAACGACACAGTACTTGTGACTATAAAATGTGGGCTATGGTTACCCAATAATTATTTATTGCTGATTAAGGTTTCTAAACAGTCTTGTTTCTCTATTATTATCATGTGAGTCTATGGAAAATATGTACTTACCGCTGCAGCAGAGTGGGGGTTGTCCCTCACGGTGACGGCTAGGATGGCGGCGATGCAGTACAGCAGGGTCCACAGTGAGCAGAACACGAACTCGATCTTGAGCCAGGGGATCTTGTAGAACTTCTCCACAATATGGAACAGGTAGAAGCCGAGCAGGATGCCGGTGAACCAGAAGGCCACCATTGAGATCCAACTGAAGTACGAGCCCTTACCCGCATTGTTCAGCGCCGAGAATTGGATGCAGATGAATCCGAGCAAGCTGCAAGCCTAGAAACCATTCAAACGTAGTGATCATGCTAGCAAACAATAAACCACAATCTACTATCATTGCTTGTGTACTCTCAAATACACACAATGCATAGTTTTGTCAAAAAATTTACGACTAATTTGCCGTATTTAAACATATAACTTGAAGCAGATGGGATGTTATCTTAATAGTATGCGGCATTGTTAGTAATGTGAAGTGTTTCTCATGATTAGAAATACAATAGAGAATTAAAGCACATGTATTATTAATTGGAGGTTTTAATGTGTTTTTGTGAACACAGAAACATAAACTGGTCACTGTTGCATGACTTAAATGTACGTGAAATTACAACCATATAAATAATTTTGTGCAATTATCATTTAACTATTCAATGTAGAGTTTAATTTAGGTGTATATAGGATTATTTTATTTATTAAACTGCTCAGAACACCATTAATATGAAATCAACTATGTTTATTGCCAAAGTACATACCACTTGCACCACTTTGAGTATGCCAGGAATAGTCCGTATGTACAATGGGTCAAAGCGTATGTTTGTTTGTACGGTGGTACTTGATGTGACCGTTGTTGTGGTGGTGTGTTGACCGGGAAACCCAACATCTGCCATTGTTGATCACTTCCTAGATTCCTATACAACAAATTTACTATATACAATAGTGTTTAGAACCTATTTATATATTTGTAAAAAAACTACCATGATTTTATGTGGGTTACAAATAAGTGATACATAAATCTCAAAAAAACTTTATTATAATTTAAATTAGCAAAACATTGGGAAATAAATTTTATCAACTTAAACATAATATTGCCTTAAACATTATCATTAAAAATGATGATTAATTTATTAAAACTCCATTAGTTAATGACAAGAGCAATTTGATAATATGCCGTACTTGTTATCTGATAAAATAATTCATAGAAATTGATTGTTTGTTATTATGCATTGATAAATAATATCTGTTTACTAAATGTAATTTTCCTTTCTTATTAAAAAATAACATTTTTGTATGATAGTTGTATTATTTATTTACTTATTTATTACATGGAAGACCATTTTTACAAAATAAGTATAACAATAGTTAGTAAACATATAGCCAATAATAGGTCCTTGCCAATATTAGGTGGGCGTATCACTAAAAAATATTAAATATAACTCATTTTATAGACAAAAAGTTTCCTCATCATCTAATTACATTAATTGAATTTTAAATAAATAGTAACATAAACAAATATTTCATTTTAATTTATTCCTCCTAAGTAGAATTGGCGACCGGCAGGCTGCCCTATTAAACATTAAGTTATATAAAACCTTGTGCGCCAGCCCCACAATAGTGTTATAAGGACAGGGAGATAATGATGATGATGTAGTAATATAATACATAAGTACAAACACTAATTGGTGTTTGTAACCCTAATACATGTGAAAGTTAAACAACAAATATATACTGTGAAAGTTTAGAAGCTTATATAAGGCAAAAGAATTTCTACTCTTTAAGGTTATGTTGACTAACTGTATGCAAATAGATCTTATGTGTTAACCTGTCCTTTAAATTAACATGTCACAGGTGAAGCTAATTCAACATTATGACGGTAAGTTTACACATTTAATTAATTATGAGGTGTATAATATTTAATAAATATCAAACTAACCACAAGAAACTCTTTATAAATCAATATATACTTTCTCAAATGCTAAAATTATACTTATTGATTTCATTATAAACCACTAATTTTATAAATTTCTTATACTCTACGCGACCCTACAATTTTTAAAAATAATCAATAACGAATATAGTAGGACCAGGGAAATTGTTAGTCATATTCTAAAATAGCATCTATTGAGCAATAGGATATAACTTGGTTTTATGTGTTGTGACTAAACTACTTACACAACTCTGTTAAACTGGTACACTTTTACCGCTTATTTATGTTCAGAAAACAAAAACATTTAAGTGCTATTCGTAATTAAACAGTGTTTATTTCAATTAAAAAAAACTATAAACATTTATTACCCAAAGTAAGTTGACAATACACATCCACCCACTTTGAAATGACAAATAAAATCAATTTAAATCAGAGATCAGAGACGTCTAATCACATTATCTTGTTATTTATTTTGTTCTGCAAAACTTCTACAATATACTGAGACTCATAATAATGAATTTCAAAATATGTACAATTTCTATATTCTTTGTTTTAAGTTGAGAAACATCCTAAAATAAAATAGTCCTTTTTAAAAGTTTAAAATGAAGAGATAACAAACATGGTTTTTGAACGAAGCTTTCAGTTCCAAGCTACGCAAAGTGCTTTTAGGACATCCGAAGAAATAGTGGTGATTGCACTAAAAACAAAAGTTTAATGATTATTTCAAGGTTTAATTTGTTAATTAATAAAATATGAGTGTTTGTATTACATCGAATTTATTTTTAGGTAGGAATTAAATGGTTTCGTTTCTTATCTTCTTTAACTATAATGTAAAAATGACATATACGTATTGACAGTTTGCTTTGTTTATCAACTTTCAACTTCAACTTATTCAAGAAAAAAATCAAAGACTTTACAGACGTAATTAAGCGATCAGTTTATTATTAATTTTATACATACCTACGTTATGATAGGTAAATGGGGGATAAAATTTTTTTTCAATAATAAAATGCCAATTAAGTGAAAACCGGTAAAATGTGATTATCACTGTACAATGGAATTGGTACATAAACGAAGCTACCACACGATTTGTTATTCAAAAATATGAGTCATTGTTGCATTTAGCACTTAAATGCGTACTTGATGTGTTCATAATTTAGTGTCAAGGAGAGACGTTAGCTAAAATGTGTTATCTGGCATCCTCAGTTATCTCCATGTAACGGTTGTGAGATATCGTCGATACATAAAATATTTGGGGCTCCACCGAAAATTGTGTTAGTTTTATTACGTAAGTATATTAACAAATATTGTTTTCGCTATTTTTATGACTCCGTTATTTAATTCACATTATTTTTTTAAATCATAAAATTAAATGAAATTATGAAAATGACTATTTTTAGATAATTCCGTTAATTTATTTACACTTCATTTATAACCAACAATCTTTAGAATATCATTGTTCTGTTCTGTTTCTTGTTTATGACTCTCCCTCATTGGATTGGGCCAATGTCAAGTGTAAATTATTGTTTCAGGTAGCATAATGGCAGCATATCCCAATCAAACAAACAGCCCCCCACAAACAATGGGTTCAACTAATACAGTTTTCCTAACAGAAACAAGGTTTGACTCTTCATATATCAAGACACCTCCTGGTATAATGAAAATTGTAGTCATTGTAAGTCAATTCTTTTTTTAAACATTAATGCCACTATGATTTCTGTATGAACTCAGGTTGCAAATCTGTGGCATTGAATGTGTTAAATATTTGTCATGCACAAATTTATTTATTAACTAAATTAATCAGTCGGTAACCAACAAATATTTATTAAATTGTTCCCAGGTTTTAAATCTTCTTGGCTTCATCTGCATACAATCATCAGCATTTTGGAACAATGGTAGAGGAGTGTACTTCAATATAGTAGCTCACATTGGACTCTGGTTCTCGGGGATCCTTCTTTTGCTGTACTTGTTCCATATAGTGGAGAAGTATCACAAGTTCAAGTGGCTTGTAATAGAGATGATTGTCTACGGGGTTATTGCATTTCTCTACCTGATTGCGTCAACTATTGTTGTTGCTTTCGGCTCAGCTGCATACTCTGCTGGTGGGGTGAGTATTATTGTTTTTTGTTATGTAGTGTACTTGATCATAGGACTCAAGCTTCTTGAGCAAAGAAAGCTTATTGCTCAAGAAGCCTTGCTCTCATTAGGAGTACTCACAAAGATGTGAATTTGTAAACGAAGTGTTTACTAAATCTGCTCTGAATCTATTTTCCATAATTCCGTGTTGAAGCAGCATAAATAAAATCTTGTATGTTGTATAAATTAGTATATTAACCGCGTCATGTTTAAGAAAATCACATGTTATTTGTGTTTAAAACATGAGACAACACTGAATCTAACG
>NW_013530064.1:131184-140165 GCF_000836235.2 Papilio xuthus
TTACAGTTGTATATATAATGATTTCCTTTGCAGAACGAACATTGGTGCTCGACACTAGCGTGAAATGTTTTCGGTCTCATTAGTTTTGACTTGTAGTTACTACTGTCAATAATTTCCAATGTCCTAAATCTAGTTTCGAGAAAAGTTGTTAGTTTCTGTAATTTTGGTATCTCATCTGTACTATCTGCACTAATTGTCTCTTCCCACTGCTTTAGGCTATTTTCATCTAATTTTGAAATAATAATATAAATTAAAATCGCGTCCCAATATTCTGTAGGCAAACCAATATGTTTCAAAGCATTGATGCATTCGACGGAGGTGTCTAATAGTTGTTTGATATTAAAAGCTGATTCCTGAGTAATATTCCTTTGTCCAAAAAATTTCTTAAAAATGTAATTTGTAACATACCGCTTGTTGTCATATCTTTTCTTTAAGATATTCCATGCTTCTCCGTAATTGTCTCCAGTCACCGGTACTCCTTTAAGCAATGTTTCTGCATCTCCTGACAAGCTACTTTTCAGATAGTGAAGCTTTTGCACTTCATCTAAGTGTCCATTGTTATGAATCAATGATGTAAATAAATCATAAAAAGATTGCCATTCGGTATAATTTCCAGAAAAAGTTGGTATAGTAATACGTGGTAATTTAACATCTCTGCTATAGCACTTAACATCGTCTTCTTGCTTAAAGTTGCATTCTTCTCTAGATGTGGATGGCATTGGATTCAATTTTTGTAAAGCTGTGTTCAACTCACCTTTGTAAATATAATAATTCTCTTCTACATTACTATAGACATCTTCCTCGAAATACTCAATTTGCGATCTATTGTTCTTATCTATCTTAGTTATAATTTGATCATGGTTGTTTGTAAACTTACTCCAGTATAACTCTAATGTATTCAATCTTGCTTCCACATAAGTTGTTGTTATTCTATCCCGGGGCGACTTCTTAAAATTTATTTGTGCTTTTGAAATATTTTGCTTCAGTTCGTCTTGTAATACTATTAATGGTTCATTTTCCATTTTTTTATTTAATATACGGCTCGAATCGGACCAAATGTTAGAAAGATAAAATAAAATTCACTCTTTTCGAAAATAAACGTGTATTGTTGAATATGAACAGAAAAAGACAAACGAATAAAATTTTTACAAATTTAAAAAGAATAGATTATTTCTTCTTTTCTATGTGGCCTGACTGAAACTGTTGAAACTCCTTGGACAGCTGGTATATTCCGATTTTTTTTTGAAAAGCAGGTATTTATTTTTTGCATAGTTCTTCGGGTACTTGGCAATGGTGGTGTACGGGGCGGACGCATTCCTGAAGATGCGGGCGTGGCGCGCAGGCGAACTCGCGCAGGGACACCGCGTGATGACCAAGCAGACGCACGTCACCGCGCCGCCCGCATTGCCGTAGCTCGCACCACGCCTCACAAAACATTACGGTACAACACAATGGATAGGCCCATGCATCAAATAATTACCTGCACTGCGTCCAAATATATCATCTATTTATTTTTAAAGGATATTGAAAAGTATTGATGATGCGGGTACTGTAAAAGTTATTACGTCGAAAACTACTGAAATTAAACGATTTTTGCCAGAGAGGAAAGAGATATGTATTCAGCAAGCGTTCAACAAGTACAGACTTTTAGAATGGTTAAAAATTCAAATTGGGATTAACGAAATCTTGGTTTGTGTGGTACTCCACTAGTGATTGAAAAATGTTGCTCCTCACAAAATTGTAGGCGCTTAGCGTAACGGCGTATTGGTGCGAACAGGTACTGTTGCATTATTTTGAATCAAATGAGCGTCTTTATATTATTTATAGTATGCACATCAAAAATTTTATGCAATTGAAAAGCGTGTGTTATTAAAGTTTTTAAGGTTTTGACCGTTTCGCTTTGTTGCTTATGCAGACTGTAAAAAAGAATTATTAAGAAGTGTTTCAATGATGAATAGAACCATTGGAGTTAATTCTTGACAGATTTTTAATTGCACTTTAATGCAATTATTTTGTATTTTATACAATCAGTATTTTTGTTACGACGCTTTTTAACTATTTTTAATGTAAGTCTAAAAATGTAACCAGAGATATAAGACTAGGAATATCTGATCACAAGTTAACAATAAAAGTCATCAACTTGTCTTATCGACCCAGACAATGTTGTTACAAAAAGCCGAAACCCCCCCCCCCTCCGCCCGGCGCTGTGCGATAGAACGAGTCGACTATATGTTTATCTCTCGCTCACACATGAGCATGAGATCTTCGCTATATCACATGCTAACTTTATTTAATTACTCACAAACAATGGAGTATAAGAAAACATTTTTTTATTTAGTCATGCAAAAAAATATAATTATTTTGTAAAAATTGCCAGAGCAGTGTTTTAATGTTCACACGATCATTTTAATTTATTTTGGCTTAATGAACACACTATATTTACAAAACGATGTACTTAAAATATTTATTAGTTAACTTTCTAGTCCATAAGCATTCATTGTATATTTTCCTTACAATTACTTACAATGTCTTTTACTGTGCGGCTTTAAGTTTAATTAAGTTATAATAAATATAATAGACACAATGATTAGCTTCGCTAGTAAACAGTTGTCCTTAATATACTAATATTAAATGGTTTGGTGCTAACTGAGTATCATTATATGTAGTCAATATCAACACTTAATTAAATTAATGTATATTTTCATACAAAAAGCTTTGTAAATATGTAATGTTTAAGCGTTATTTTAAACTTTATATTATCACTATTTTAATGTGACATTTTATAGATCCGCAAAGTTGCTCCGTCCTTCATCCAGCACTGCTCATGCTTGTGCCAAAACATATTATATATGTGTACCCTTATTAATTAATAGCTGTAAAGTTTTAAAACAAACTCACCTCGTATTTAGACCAACGAGACTTTGAAAAAGCCTAAAAACTGCAGTATATTACTTCTCAACATCTGCCGAAGGAATATCATCTTTTTATAGTCATTTTCACCCTCCCCACCCAATTTATATCTTTAGGGGATGAATTTAGTCAAAATCTATTATAGTGCTCACGTCACCGTTGGGTTCTGAGACCAAATCTCTGTATAAAACATCTTTGACAAAACAGTTATAACAATATGTTTTAAGCGCGAATTTTGGTCTCGGAACCCCATGGTAAGCAGTAAATATTTAAGTACTTAAACTGGTTATTTAAAGAAATAAAATATATGGTTTATACTACAATAGTATTGTAAATAAAATGACGAAAATGAATTTTGAAACACGTTTGACCAATTTAATATAACAATAATTATATTTTTACCAGTGACAGATTTTTAATATTTATAATTATTATGTTTTTAATGGAAAGTTTGTTATAAATCAATGTTGTACCCACCGCACATTACTAACGTCACAAATTGTTATAACTTTGTATATCCAAGTAATATTTCTTAATCTGTGTATTTATTATTTAAATGTTAATCGAAACATTTTATTATTCACTTGTATACTTATTGTTTGTAGATATTTATTTTACTTTAAGAATAAACATCATGAAACATGTTGTTAAGTTGTTTTATTCAACCATCAATAATTAATTGATGACCAAAATGTTCTTTTATTCACTTCTTTATTTTAACTTTCTTTCGGAAATGGTCAATTTTTATACTTCTACAATTAAAATCTGTTTTAAATGACAAAGATCTTTATTTAAAAAAAAAAACAAATACAATTTGCCGCAAGAGTCATAGAAAAAGTTGTAAAAGGACAGAATCATTTTGTTAGAAAATTATTATACAATGTTGTAAATTGTTTTTAAAATAATTTACAAATCTTTCAGTATAAAAAAAAACAATCTTAATAATTAATACATAAAAAGGTGTTACAAAATGCATAAGTGTCTTTAAATGCTTAAGAAATAATTGTTAAAAAATATTAAGAAGTCAGGTATTCCATATAAAACTACCAAAGTGGTCTCTATCTTCAAAAACTTCGTGTGCGCGGAATTAAAAGAAATCTTAATAAGTAGTGTTCGTTCAGGCTATGTTCTATATCTTTGCCAAATTAAATCAAGATCTGTTGAGCTGTTCCGAAGATGCCTTCAAACAAACCTCCATCCATCCATCCATTAGTAAGGTTTAAAACTATAAAACACTCAAAAAGTACAATCATATTATTTTGTCTTTAACACATTAAAACAAATAATGTTGACCCTTGACAAAGGTTATCAGAAGCTCATTACATTGAAAAAGACATACAAAATTACATTATTCATAGTTAAATATTTAGAATAAGTTTTTAAACAGTTTTATATGTTAAGGCACATTAATATATAAAACATATTGTACATGGCTGCTATATAAACCATTTATATTTCATTTATATATTTGTTCAGTTACACTGATTTAACATAAAAATACATTAACTTCTTATAAATATCCTAAAATGAACTTTATATAAGTACTTAGTACTATAAGGTACAAAAGTTGTGCTTGAACTATATTGTTTGTTATAACTATTAAGATCCCTTAATACTGATAAAAAATAATTTCTATATCAAAACTTATAGGTAAAACTAAAATTGTGTAAATTGGCCCAAGACAATAATTTTTTAATAGATTGATTTAAGAGGAGAAAAATAATGGCAATAGTTTTTAATTTTGATATGTTTTTCATTATTAAATAATCTTTTATAATAATAATGGCACAGATATTGCCACATAACTATATGTTGTTTATCTTTAAAAAAACTAATAAATAAATAGCAGTAATGTCAATCTCAAACAACAACCACAGAATTCATCTTAATAATTAAAAAAAAGTGACTTATGAATAGTAAAAAAAAAAAGAGAAAATAATAAAGATTTTGTTTGGTTGAAACCTAACTGTATATATAAGTCTTAACCTAAATAAAACTAATTGAAAGGTCAGTAAAATCCGTGTAAGGTCACTGTGGGGGCAGACCTCGCTTCCATGACCTGTATTTCAAGTAGCCATCGTAACTGTATGCTATGATTGCACACAGCCCAAAGAACTGCAAACATTTAATTGTGATTCTAATAAAATACTGAAGTAAATATTCTAAGAAAATATAACACTTCATAAGCACACAGCTTCTGAACCTTAGGCATTTTGTAATATTGAATTTGTGATATTACCTATACAAGTTACTTGTCAATGTAATTGTTTATAAACATTGTACATTAATTGAAAATTGTTCATGGAAATTCCAAAAATTTATTTTTGTTTCAATTCTATTTATTAATAATTAATCTTATTAAAATATAAAAAAATAGTGTAAAGAAAAACATACCCCAACAGCATATCCATTTTCTCCAATAGTGGTTGCAATAATTGACAATACAATATAAGCAAGTACCACAACACCGCAGTAGAAGAACTCAAACTTCATCCATGGCAATCTGTCATATTTCTCCACAAAGTGGAACATGTACATGCAGAATAGAAACAGGGTGATTATATTGGCCACCCAGTACAGTATGTTGTAGAAGATTGATGACAGGAATGCCCATGACACTTTCATACATATGAACCCTATCACATTGCACAACTGTAATTTAATACAAATTTTTTATCAATATTTAATTTAAAACATGAAATCTTTATATAGAATTTAACAGCTTTGACTCCAACACCACATGATTCTCTCAATGGATTATATTTATTTTTAACAATAGCAAAGTGGAGCGGCAACAACTTTTGAACTTAAATACTTGGAACTTGATAATAATAACTTCAAATGTTTAAGTCAACATACCAGTTGTACTATTTTAAGTATCCCAGGTAGTGTCTTCACGTACCCTTTATCAAATCTCAAAACTTTCTGGGGTGGCGGTGCAGGATTCGGCTCCTGCTGCACTTGGTTAGCATAACCATCAAACATTGTATTTACAATGCATAAACCTCACACCTAGAAGAAAATTATTGCATTGATAAAAATGACCATCGCCCACTATTAAGTGTATAGGATTACCTATAGTTTCATTGATATTCCCATTATGTTTACAACAGAATCATTAAGCAAACGTTTACGATATTAAACTTGCTATTATTTTTCAAATTACAAACTTTTTATTTATCAAATATTACGATCTTATAAACATATAAAATCTATTGATATGGTTTCAATTTTACCTGAATATTAAAAATAAAACTAAAATAGAGCAAAAACTGAAACTCAAAACATAAAAATTAAGAAATAAAAATAACAACTTAATCTTAAATTGAAAAGTGAACCAAAACCATAGACGCGACTTATTGACATTGACACTGACAAACACAAAAAAGACTACTTAAAACACAGATATAAAATAACACAAAGAGGGACGTGACAAATAAACTTTAAAAAATAAATTATGTAATTTCACGACTATAATAACGATTTTAGCGGGTTATCATTGTGGAAGCGATTGCGTTGTTAGGCTATCACAGTCATTCTTTATTCTTTAAGGAAGGAGTTTCTTGCCGAAAACATTATCGGCATACTACGATATAGCCGCAGGTAGACATAAAAAATAGTAATATACATAAGTTGTGCTATATAAGTCGATAGTATACA
This sequence comes from Papilio xuthus, assembly GCF_000836235.2. Taxonomy (NCBI): domain Eukaryota; kingdom Metazoa; phylum Arthropoda; class Insecta; order Lepidoptera; family Papilionidae; genus Papilio; species Papilio xuthus. Next base: position 137,755 of record NW_013530064.1, read on the forward strand.
ATTCCATTTTGAATTGTTAATCTGTTGCAGTTTGTCTATGGGATACTATCAAAGAATGTCTGAATAGTGGAAATAGGGTTTTGTGCTCTACATGTCAAAGAAGAATTATCAATTGTCAGACTTGCGAATGAATGTGTCAGACTAATTTTTGAATGTAGTTCGATAATTCTTGCGGGTTTAGATATTTAATTTGTTCATCATTTTCCCATAATGGAGTAATCTTTGTTGTTGATGATGAACATTTTCGTACTAATTAGAACTATAGTGTAGCCGCATAAAGATAACCTCATTGTTAAAATCCGGATTCTAGTAATTGTAAACAACTTGGCCGCTTGAAGAATTTAGCGCAAATAGTTTTCGCATGTGATGGGAGATAGAGATTGGAGACCGTTTATTTATGGCGGCTTGGCCTCGATCGTGGCGGAGTTTGGTGAGATGTATTACATTTGTTTCACAAAAATAATTAGCCTCATTGCAATGCCCTGGTAATACATATTTGCGCTGCATTTTGCAATTTTCTTATGGAAATGAAGACTTAAGATTTTTCTTAGGACAAATAACATACTCCTTGTATTTAAATAATTATAGTGCCAATGTGAAAGTTAAATATGTATTTACATTTAAAGTAATAAAATTTGTGGATTAAACAATTTACAAGCAAATTTATTACAAACTTAATATGGTTATATGTTAAGGTCACGAATTTGTTTGTGTTGTTCAGGTACATTTCCAATTGACACAACAAAAACCCGTCTCCAGATCCAGGGTCAGAAGATAGACCCTAGACATGTGGAGCTGCGCTACACGGGCATGGTGGACTGCTTTGTGAAGACCTCAAAGCAGGAAGGAATTAAGGCATTGTATTGTGGGTAAGCCATAAATATGTTGATTATCATTCAAGCATTTTGTCTACTGTCAGGGCTGGTGTTAGGGTAGGGTAGGTTGGGTCACCACCCATGAAAATGAACAGAAAGTGGAACACAGGTCTGAGCATTACGCAGCCACACATAACCCTGTTACCCTAACAACCCCCTTTGCCTAAGGAAGAGAAAAATGAGGGTGTAGAAATCTCGCCCAAGGCAGTTTATGAGCTACATTTTTTCTCTATATATGCAATTAGATATTTATGACAGGGTTTTATAAATTGTATGCCTGGTTCCTTATTGTTTTTAAAAATTCCCATTTTTTTGATGGAAATTCAAATAGCTTAATAAGTAATTACAGAGACATAGTCACAAGCTCAAGCTAGTAAATATGTATGTACATATAGTGCGCAGATAAAATAAAAACAAAAACAATATCGTACGTTAGAGACCATGCTATCTTATCACACACAAAAGATTGTGTTTTCATATGCTTGCCATTGACGACAACATGTCTGACATTACTGCTCCATGATAATAAGGCTAACTACTCATTACATCACATGTTTTCTATATTCATAATCTCTTCTATTATGTAGTAAAATCCCTCTGACCTATCTGTCAGCTTCAATGATATAAAATGACTAAGCCAAAAGTGCCAACGAGTGTTTTTCATTTTTTTCAATCCCTGAAAAAAAATTAGAGCCTAACTGTTTTGATCACAAATATATTTAGAATCTTTTTGCACATAACTTTTTGATGTTGTGTAAGTTATTATTTAACACCTATTAGGCAAATTGTACATTGGGATATAGGGTGCTAATTTTTCCTTGTATGTTAAATTATTGTGTTATAAATTTGTTCTTCTATGTTGATATAAAAATATGTTAAAAATTATTATGCATTAACATAAAGTAATTAAAATTTCACGTCGACATTGTAGTTGTTAGACGTATGGAATTTTATGATAAAAGGCTTAAGAATAATCCAATAATAAAGCAGATAAGTGAACATACTATACAAATATAATTACAAGGATGAAGAAGTGGAACAATTGCTTGATAGTGAATACTGCCTATGATATTTATAAGAAGCCTGGAGGATCATTTTAGAAATGTGATTGCTTATTGCTGTTGTTTACATAACACTAAACTGTATGGTTACTGATGAATATCTATCGAAGTTGATTCATTTGTCGATTATTTGATTTGTGGCGAAGTTCTTCGTTCCAGGTACTGGATTGTACACGTAATTATACTGCAACCTTGACTTAATATAGGGGTTATTCTCACGAAAGTATACAATGCGGTTTTACGGTTTTGATGATTTCATTTAATGTTAGATATAACTTTATTTTCAGAATATTTTAATGCAATTTATATGTATAGATGTGAGAGGTACAATGTTGTAAGCGTGTCTACGTTGTTACGTGTGCGTGCAGAATATGGCCGGCGGTGCTGCGGCAGGCGACGTACGGCACGATCAAGTTCGGCACGTACTACTCGCTGAAGAAGGCGCTGGGCGCGCGGCGAGCGGACGGCGGCGCCG
>NW_013530064.1:141568-155423 GCF_000836235.2 Papilio xuthus
TTTTTTGTTGCGTTTCGATTGAAAACAAATTTTTACTAACATACAAATTGTTTTTATTTACATAAATATTGTAACGCCACTGCTTTTTGCATTTCTTCTGCTTTTGTTTGCATTTCCGACGTACAATTTTTTGTCTTACATTCTTATTACTTCGCCTCCATAGTGTTCATTTGACCAGCTTTTATTAAACTGATTCAAGACAGTGTTGTTTATGAAGGTTTTATTGTACGCAAAATAGATAATTGAGGTAGAAATGTTTTCTAAGTCGACATGCACTTTACGTATTATTATTGGTAGTAGACAATTTTATGCAATGCTTTTGCTAATACATTGGAGCAGTTTGACTCTTACTTGCTTAGGAATTAAATTCATGTACCACTTGTTTGTATGGATGTCATGATTTTATTAAATATTTTTTTCAAAATATAATTCATGTTAAAAAAAAATGTTTTTCTATAGCGACTTTATGATATAATTTACAAAAATACTATAATATTTACTCCTCTTTACTGAAATGTAACGAGGAATCGGGCCAGGAATCGGACGTTTCCTTTATTTGATACTTTATGTTTACTTTTGTGAAGTTCCTTTTTAAAATGAAAGTATATAGATGTGTAAGTGATTGTGTTTAGAACACGCTAACTTATTGTGTAAGTCTAGATATGTGTATATATTAAGTAGGTACAAAGAATCAGCCAAAATATTACTGGAATAAACATTTACAATGTTAAAAATTGTTTTCTTTTATCCCCAACAATATTGAATTGTTTTAAAATAATGCACGTGTAACGTTTGATGGTAAGTAACTACAGTTTAAAAAGTTATATAGAAAAATTTTGTTAAAAACATACACGTTCTTGTATTAGAAAAAACAAGCTCTGAAACAGTAAAATAGCAATGAGTTTCCCTGAGGTCGCTGTCGCCTCTAAACATAAATTTGAATTTATTAAACGACCTAAAAACATTATCTAAATTTGTCCTACACTCCGATAACGGTTGTTAAAAGGTCAATGTTTTTATTTTGCCTTTAGAAATTACTACTTTAATTTAATTTTTATAGCTATATTTCCACCGAGGGTATTCCTTGTCCTCTCCAAAAAGGTTGGAAAGAGTAATTTTAAAAGAACAAAATGAAAAGTGGCGTGACACGATGACGTAACATCAACCATCAACTGTGTAATGTCCCATCACAACCCGGTTTATATAAAGATATTTGATGCTCAAGTAATCACTTTACAAACGCTAATATTATGATCAGCTGTAGGAGTACAATTTAAATTAAATAATAATGGAGGGAAATCTATCGGAGTGCGAGGCGATGCCGCAAGATGGCGGGCTGTGTGTGTGCAAGGGCGGCCCCACGCTCAACATACTGAAGGACGTGCAGAGGGCCTACGAGCACAGGATAGAGCTGGTTAATAAGATTGGCGGGAAAAATAAACTGCAGGTAATATTAGATTATTCACGTGCAGACGGTAGAGCTGCTTATATATACGTTCTTGTTTCAGAAACACGACCAAGATTTATTATATGACACAATAGGAAGGTTATCGCATTATTATTGCCTAAGGAAGCTATCTTCTCCTATATTTTACAATGACACCACACTGTACAATGTAGTGATACAAATAAGATACACGGTTATTTTTAATGGTGTAATAAACAGACTATATGAGATATTAAGTTGAGTTTGGTGACAGCACTGGCTTTGTTAACATCACATATTTTGCAGAAGGAGTTGGAGCTGCTGCGGTCGTGGGTGAGGGACCTGGTGGAGCAGAACGGGCTGCTGGCGCGTGCCGTCGAGGAGATGGAGGCCGACATCTCCACCAGGCTGGTGATGGAGCGCCGGCGTACCTCCGAGGTCGGTATCTTGCGCAATTCTGTCTTAACGTATAGGTGTGGCAATATCTTCACAGACAATTTATGTCTATGCTTCGCGCTTTTTTTTCTTTTAAAAGTGTTCCTTTCAATTGTCAAAGTGTGGTTTTTGGACAGAAATTACTGTTAATGCGAAGCCAACAAGTAACGAAAGTGATTTTGGCAACAAATTACTTTAATTTTTTATGGAAGTGTCTCGATTTTTATAATATAGTAAGTTAATAAAGTTAGTGACACTTTTATGTGTCGTGTGCGAGCTGGACGGTGCGGGATATCGACGTCGTTGTCATTGTTGGCTCGTGTGGGCGCGTGTGAGCGCGTGAGGGCGCGTGTGGGCGCGTGTGAGGGTGTGTGGGCGCGTGTTGCAGCGCGAGTGCTCGCTGGTGGCGGAGGTGGGCGCGCTGCGGCGACGGCTGGAGCGCAAGGAGGCGGACGTGCGCGGCCTGCTGGAGCTGCTGCGCCGGCTGCGCGACTACGACCGCCGCGACATACACGACATACGCTTCTATGACGTCACCGAGCGAGACATATTCGGATGCACCGGGTGAGACTGATAATGCATACGAACTCACGTTACGTCACGGCATTATCCTATATTCTCGTATCGTGTACAGCGTGAACTAATTGTAAGTGAATACAAGACCAGTAGTGTATTTATACATTTACTTACTTGAATTAAACCACAATATCGATCCTTTCAAAGTAATGATAAAAGATATACAACGAATGTCTTATTTTTAGTGCAGCCTTCCCAGAAATAATATTTAATGTGGACGATATGGGATTAACATAATGTTTATATTTGCAGACAAACAGACATGGAGAACGATGACAACAAGCATGCTAGAAAAGAAGCCGACAAACAAAACTTAAATCGATGACAACAAGGAATCTTACTTATCACTCTCAGATACATATACATACATACATACATTGTATTTTGAAATGTATTTTATATGTTATACAAGTTTACATTTTTTTATTATTTAAATATACATTTTTCCATAAACGTTGTTTGATATTACCTTACTACTTTCGACAATCTGAGTGAGCCACATTTACAAATAATTCCCTGTGTTTTTAACTCAATAATGACTAGTGAGAGAGTTTAAAACGTGTTTAAGTTCAAGATAACAATGAAAATAGTGACCAAATTTGTAGCGTTCTATAACCAAAATATTTAATGAGAGTTCAATATACTATACAATATACAGCTTGAATGGATTAGTAAAGTGTGACACATGAACTTAAAGTGAATTACAATTAAGAATAATTGTTGCAGTGGGAGCAGAAGAAAGGCGTTCGTGACAAAATTAATGAACTGAAACTCCTCAACGATACGTTGCAGAAAGAAAACTACACGAAAGAGAGGTAATGTATTATTTGAAACAAGATGGGGGACATTTGACACATCAGAAGATGAATTTTACAAGGTTTACATAAACAGCAAGGGGATAAGAGTGATATTTATAATAAGGATTCAGAAGATGTCGGGATAAATGGGAGAATTCTGTTCGCGAGATGTGCAGTAAATTGCGCTAACTCTTTCTATATAACAGGGAAATAAGAAAACTATCGAACGATATCCAGCAGTGCGAGCACACCATCGCCGCGCTCAAGAAAGAAATTACGATAAGCAGGTATTTTAAAAAGGCAGAAAACTGCGTCATCTCTACGAAAGAATTTGTCAAAATAGCTTTAATTATTTTGTTTCAGAACTGTGCCTACCAAAGATGAGGAAGTCATGACGGAAGTCAGCTCTCCCATCGCACAGGTAAAATTATTTAAATTTTGACGTAATAAATAAAAATAAAGTTTTTGCAACGTGTGAAACTGTAAAACCAAATAACCACCGGTACAAAGAAAATGCTTTAAATCGTAATAATTACCTGCGACGAAAAATGTATAGTACTCCCGCGATTTGTGAACGTTTTTGTTGCGTACATTGTTTGTGCAAGTTGTCGTGTGCTCGGTCTAGTGCGAGGACATTGTGCCGGAGCAGGACTGCGGCGGGGGGTGGCACCCCGCGCCGCACGCCCCGCACCCCGCGCACCCCGCGCACCACGCCCCGCACCCCGCGCCGCACGCCCCGCACGCCCCGCACGCGCCCCTCGCGCACCTCGACCTCAGCCACAAGGCAGGTGCCGCACTACATTTATATTACCTACAACATGTTTTACACAATGAGTGAAAGCAGTAGTTTTAGTTGATATGTGTGTGTGGTGCGCAGTGGAGCGAGGAGAGCGTGCGCGCGGTGCGCAAGCAGAACGTGGAGCTGAAGGAGGAGGTGCGCGCGGTGAGCCAGCTGTGCGGCGCGCTGTACGAGCAGCGGCACGCCGCGCAGCTGCGCCTGCAGTTCAAGGACGACATCATCCGCGAGATGCGCCGCCAGCTTCGCCAGGCCAAGGCCAAGGTGCGCACCGTTTAGTACTGCAGACAGTAGTTTGACAGTTTACACATGATCACGATGTTGATTGTAATTATTGCGTGTGGTTTGACAGCGCGACCATTGGTTCCAGCTGGAGCTGAGTAAGTGCGTGAAGGGTGCGCAGAAGCCGCTGTGTGCGGAGCGCGAGGACGGTAGCGGTGCTGCGGGTGCTGGGGGTGCTGGGGGTGCGGGGTGCGTGCGCCGACAGCCGCGCCGCAGCAGACACGACATCGAGTGGGAGTGCCACAGTCACGACGCCTCCCCCGACGACACTGACTCCATCAAAGTCGACTGAACAATTACTCGTTACTGTTAATACAGATAAAATATATATTAGTGCGCAGCGCGTTTAGTATTATTTTTAATAAGATTTTATACAGTTTTTGTTATGTATTAAACTATCTCATTGTTAATAAATATAATTTATGATTTTGTAATTTTCGTTTTTTTTAACAAACAAAAATTATATTGATATTTGTTTCGCTGGACCCGGATGCTACGTCATTAATTGCCGGCTCGGTTCTCAATGGTTTAATTCTACCTGTTGTTAAGCTGTGATAGTTTAGCATTACTACTCTTTTTGAGAACATACCACACGATTGGGAAAATGAATCTAAACTAAAACTAGTAAACAGATTTAATTGAACCATAAGAAAAATGACTTCTAAGTTGATAAATGATTTAATTCGTTCCAGAGGGAGGCGCATCGCGGCCGGCGGGTGTGTCGTGCGCGGCGCGGGGCGGGGCCGACCACGTCAACGCCCAACACCAGCCGTGATGCAAACCTCGCAGAATTCTCGCTAGAACCTGTGTGTGTACACTGCATCATTCACAGTACTATTTGTTTTTGCTCAAAATAAGCAAATATTTTTAATCTTATTTTAAAATCCAAATGTATTATTTTTATATCGCTGGCCATTAATAAAATGCAGTACCTCCATGTTCAAATATCAACGTTAATATCATCCAACATAAACAGCCTTCAAACGAGTCTATACCCATAATGGACGACTCATCGGCGGCAGCGGAGCGCGCCGAGGTTGAGGACAAAACGAGAGGCAGCCTCGAGTGCCAGAGGAGAGAGTCCCTAAAGATGATAAGGAAGTTGTGCAAACGCGAGAGTAACGTTAAACGCAACAGCGAGAGGAAGACTCGCACGAGTATAACCTTCAATGGGTGAGCAATTTTTACAGCTGCTGTATTCAAAGCAATGAAAACATTTGCTGATAAAAACTGGTTTTATTGTATTTTATTTTATAGAGATGAGAGGCGAAAAGGAAATGTTGACAACTTGACCTCTGACGTAAGTAATTAAAAAGTAATCTGTTCTTTTTCATCCATATTTTACGAATAGCAAGTATTAGGAATAAATATCTACTAAAAAAAATAATAATATATAATATAATAAAGATTTTTCATACGTTGTTAATACATTTGTTCTTATAACTAATACGATCATTATATTAACGGCAGTCGTCAGGCGGGGGAGGGCGGGCGCGGCGCATTCTGTGTGATTGCAGCCCTAACAAATCAACAGATGTTACTTCCTCCGAGTTAGTATATTTTTTTTATTTGGGATACACTTGACTGAGTAGATTAAATTAGCCACAGTAGTTGCCAACGTCCATACCACGTTGAATGCACCGGTTCTCGTCCGATCACCGAAGTTAAGCAACGTCGGGCGCGGTCAGTACTTGGATGGGTGACCGCCTGGGAACACCGCGTGATGTTGGCTTTTTATGCATTTCAAAGGTTTTGAATTTTTATTTATTCATATAAATAAAAACCCGACTGTTATAAAACTTTTTAAGGACTAACAACCCCGGACTCCTGAAGGATCCTGTTGATGTAACGGAGGACGCTAAGGATCTGGACGTCAAGCAATGTGGCAAGCTGTGCCATACCACAGACTCATTACTTGTCATAGAGATGGCCAAGTTACGTCTGTGCACCGGTGCCGAAGATGAAAACAAACATGAAGAACAAAGGAACGAACATAATGAGTGCGTGATTTTACATTACATTCTGTTCTTGTCTATTGATTAAGCTAAACCATGCTAAAACCATTTAACGGCTTTGCTTAGGTTTAGCTTCGCAATTTAATCATGTTAGCTGCGGTCGTCAGCTTGCACTTTAAACCTTGTTTCCACACAGCAGTGACAAGGAGTCGAAGTCGAGTCGAGACAATAATGGAGCACTTGAGGTATGTGACATGACAACATTCCAATTACGACAACGACTCCATAAAAAACGCAGTACGATTTTGTTTTATTTTTTAACAGACATTTAAATATAATAATATCAAAGGTTAATAAAATACTTGGCCAGTTATCCCCGGAGCCGGTGGTGATTTTCGATCGAGGCTGGGGGAAGTGCGGCCCCAAATGCCGCAGACGAGACTTGCTGGTCATAGAGCCGGCCGCGCGGTGTGGCTGCTCTCTAGATAAGGATAAGCGTACTATGAGAATACGAAGCAACAGCTTTAATGGGTTTGTTACCATATTACTTCAAAGTAGTAACGATTTGTTGAATAAACGTAATTTAGTGCTGCCGGGTTAAAGGAAAGCTCCGGGGAACTCATACTTGTAGCAATATTTATAGCCCAGAACATCCCGAAATGGACGTGCATATAAAATAACACTGTTAACCTAAATAAAACTTCATAGCGAAAATAGTAGTCATATAGATAATTTGGGTAATAAATAGTAGGATCACAGTTTATGTGGCAGTTTGTCACTAACGTCCGCAGTGTGAACCGTCTCAGAGATTTCTGGAGTAGAATGGAACCATCGAGACATATTTATTTCACATTCAAACACTGCTGAAATCTAAATAATCTTCATTGAAACCTAATAAACTACACATGTCTTGAATAAATACAAACCTTTCCTGACAAATATTTGCAATAATATTTACAGACATGAAAAACGAGAGAACACACAAGATGGTGTCACAGAGGTAAGATTTTTTTTGGTTATTTAATTGTTACAATGAACTATTCTTAGAATTGACATAAAATTTAGATTATACGTTATAGTATAATATGACCATCTATAACCAATAGCTAATGGTTAAGAGAACGGACATCCAACTCCTTGGTTGGTTCGAGTCCCGCCATTCAGATATGACGGCTGATAGAGATGCATGGTGGAGTACAACATACTGTGCCGACCCTCCATAGGGTTAAGGGCAGGTTGATGATGATGGCATTTTCAGCAGGAACCTTCCAAAGCAAAAAGCAAAGATGGTAAGTGTCACTGCGAATGCTTAAAAGTGATGAAAGCGGAGGAAAAAAGAAAACTAAAAAATGCAGCTTTGGTTGGGTGAGTTGTCTCAACTTCACTATAATTTTATTTATAATACATTGTTTTGATGTTGATGTTGATGAGATGTCGTTTTCACAGAGACGAGGATAAACAGTCGAAGAATCAAGATGAAACAAATGTAAGTTAATACATATTTTATACGTGTTTTGCTAATTGGTATAAGAAACATTGTAAATGTATAATATAAATTATGCATATACGACAATTATGAAGGATTATATAGTTGTCGTTAATTTCCGATACTTCTTATTTTTTGTATAATAATTTTCAATAGTAATTGTGTTCACAACATATTGACAAAATCTCGGGTACAAAAACATCTCAGCTACATACGTGGACTGCATCTTCTTCGTGCTAAGTATTGAGTTGGATATTTATGTGGCAAAGGTTGACTTGGCGACGTTTCAAGTTGTAAAACTAAATAGTAAAGTTTTTAGTTGCATTTTCGTTTCGTGTACAGTCTGCAGATCATATCAGTTTTTAATAGATAACATGTTTAAAAATTAAACATTTTCTCAGAATTTTATACTAACTACTAACCTAAATTATTTATTGTTCTAATGTTGTGAAAATATAGTTCCATTTGAAATCTTTACAATCTCTGTAAGATCTGTTTAGAAACCATACTAGTGAAAATTTTCAACAAAACCCACTGTTGCTATTTGTTTCTCGTCGCGATACTCGTCACATTAATCATAAAAATGGTTGCATTTTTTGTATAAAATAGTCAAACAATTGCCACATAATTTGTAGACTGTATCGTAGACATGAATGGGTCGCGGTGTCGCAAGCGCGGCGACGACGCGGTGTTGTGTCGGCGCGGCGGAAGTGTCACGTCTGTGGCGAGACATATTTTTATATCCGTTGCATGTAGCCGTTCTATCTGATCATATTACAAATAATTTTGTTGAATAAAATATCCTGCAAGACAAGTAAAAGAAGGACAGTGCCAATTATTTAAGTGAATTGTTGACCAATCATTACAATATTTTTCTTCATTCTCAATCATTCAATCTTACATTATTTTATATTGAAACATATGTTGTACTTTATGATAAGTGTTCTAAAATTAACGCTTTCTCCATATCCTTTTTCACGTTTATCAAACATTCCATTAAATTAGGATAAATAAACTTAACTAAATTCCAGATACATTTTTATAAATGCCTTATTTATAGCCGGAGCATTGACCTGTCCGGCTTGTGATCAGATCGCGTGTGGCCATCAGCCTCGGCCACAAATAAAATAAACAAAACAAAGCGGCAGATAAATTTAACAGTTTAAACTTTAATTTGACATGTTAGAAGATGATACAAGAATAGCCGGACATACAAGTGGAGCTGTTTCAGTGGCAAATGTCTCGTGGAAATAATTATTATCTAAGCTTTCTGTGAGGCTGTAAGGTCCTTGCTCGACACATTCATTTAGTATAAAGCCGCCCTTTATCGCATTTGTTACTGCAAGCCAAAGACTAATAACGTTAATTACTATTTGCATCGACAACTATATTCTACTAAATATAGATCTCAAGTGATTCCACGATGAGTGACTAGTTAAGCACGGCAAGGGGCCGTTATTAGAAATATCTATATTTGTTATTTGAAGCGAGCCATATTCACCAGGTTAGGGGAGATGGGAATAAAGCGCAAGTGGAGCAGCGGCCGCTTCCGTCGCACTTCCAAAATAATTCCAGCGTCTATGCCGCGACCGCGTCAATATATATATAGTGTACATATACCGAGCTGCAGCGACTCCGCGACGCAACACAAGGCGCACGCGCAGACGCGCTGCACTCGATCTCAGCCGTTCACTGCGCGCGCAACGCATCTAAACAAAACGCGGATATGTTATAAATACAAAGTGCATTTGCGCGCGAAATTTGACGAGTAAATAAAAACAAACAACTTATAATACATAGAGAAAAAGTTTATTTTGCTGCATATCAAATGATTATATTATATTACTTAGTTAACATGAAAGTGAAATATTGTTTTGTTTTTATTAGTTAAATTAGATATTTTTATACGGCTGAGTAGTTATCATAATTTGTTGTGTTTGTTGATCGATACAATTGCATCAAAATGATGTTTAATGGACTATTGGTGTGCGGAGACTCCGACACGAGCGATTTTGCCAAAGTAAGATTTAATATTGTTTTTTTTTATTAAGTTATACATTGATATCTTTGTTGCCTACTTTGTTTAGACTTAGGACAATTTACTAGTAAAGTGTTACACACGTCTTCCAGTGATATTTGATGTTAATGGAAATGACTATTTCCATACTGTGTATAATATTTCTGAGGCCGACTGGCCTCAGAAATATGATACAGTTTTATACCACAACTTAAGAAGATGCCACACGTCGTTTGCAACATTGACGTCGCCACCGCGTCGTCCGGCCATCTCTGTAGATACGTTTTAAATTGTAAACTCCTTGGTATAACTGTAACTTTATAATAAACAAATAAATACATTACATTATTAAATTAATTATACTTATATTAACTAATAACACTTCGTTTCGTTTCGCAAGTCCACTTTAAGTTACACAAATGTATTCCCAAATGTTATGTGGTAGAATTATTCATTGGAGCGTATTACAAAAAGTTGTTGTGGAAATCGATTAAAAGCTGAATTCTGCTGGAAACAAATATTCAGTGCAAAACGGAAACATACTTTTTGCTCCAAACAGTTTTCATTCGGTCAACAGGAAGCGGCAGTCAGTTGATTGATCGCTCCAAAAACATCTAGGTGGTGATATTTCAAAGGGAATGGTTTAAGTCGTTTTTTTTATTACCGTTTGAAAGCAGTTTGGACACACGGTGCCGACGCATACAACCGTGTTAATTGCAAACTAGTTCTTATTCATCGTTTATGTATATTATCTAGTTAGTGGTCTAGTACTTACATAGGCAAGACATGTGATATTTGGCATGTCTAGTATGTTCCTATGTCTTTGTACAGGAGAGCCTCGGTGCTTCCAGTGGCGCTGGCAGCGATGTGAGTGGTGTCAGCGATGGCACAGGCGGCAGCGAGCAATGCGCCGCAGATTGTCTGCAGAGCAAGCTGCTCGCCACAATGCGCATTGTACGTACTTTGAACTTAGAATACCTACCTTCCTTATAGCCCTCGCGTTTTGACCATCAGAGCTATAATGCTTGTGACTGTTTTTCAGTTGGAGAATAAGGAGGAGACGATTCGCGTGCAGACACAGAGCCTGGCGGTGGCCCAGCAGAGGATCGCCGCGCTCACCGAGCGCGCTGAATACTACCGCCGCCAGCTCGACCAGGTGCACATTGCATGTAGCTGTTTCACTCCCTCATATCACAACGGGAAGAATGAGATAGAAATTTTGTAGTCGTATATTCTTCTTTTATTAAAGTCTTTAGTTCCAAATAGTCTGTGTCATGGTGAGGATATCAGTATAAGAGTAGTAATTTGTCGCAGTGTCAGCAGACGCCGCGATGTCCGGACCCTCGGCCGGTGCTCACGGCAGACATGTGTGTCAACACGGAGGTGCACCAGGTCAGTTCTCTACGCGCACACACATTGTTACAATACTATGAATATCAAACGTTATTACGTCTCTTTCATATAGATATATTTTTATATATTTTTTTTTCATTTAAACGTTTTGGAAAGTGCATGCATCAGATAAAATTGTGTGTTGCCAGTTAAGATTTTGTCGTGTCTATCAAAAGAAATGGGATTATTTTAGGAGGAGTTGTGTCAAAAAAAGATTGTGTCCACTCTGCGAGACAATCTGTCCGTTATTGAGGAGCTGTACAGGGAATGCTTCTATGAGGTAAGATGTTAATAAACAAATATATTATCCAACGTTAAATTAACTCGTATTGGTTTACTATTTTGACGAATATTTTTGCAGACAGCAAAGCAGGAGGAGTTGATAGATTTACTTCGTAAGTCATGCGCAGATGTCAGGTCTACTGAGAGACACAAAAGTGAGCAGATTGGACACTTGCAGCATGTCGTCCACACTCAAAAATGGTCTCTCGATAAATGTCAGGTGACAACAACTTGGAGTTTAATTTATTTTGTCAGACGAGGATATCATTTAGAACGTTCCACATCTCTCTAAATCTATGAAATGCATGTACATTTTTTAATTCCAGTCATCACCTTTTTAATTACAGGATATCGCAACGGAAGTGGAGACTTTGAAAGCTGAAATATCAAATTTCCTCAACAGCTCCAACCACGACTCGGTATTGCCACTAATCCATGTGCTTGTCCTGTGTTGCCACTAACATCGTTTCTATTATTTTTTGTTAACAAGATGGTGCATAGTCATACTTTAGTACCTAATTATTGTTTAGAAAATATTTTCTAGTCAAATAACAGCGTAGTTATTAACTATGTGCTAAACAGAAAAGCAACTAATGCTAAATTGTTTAATAATATGAAATTAATAACCTCGCAAGATGGCTTGTATTTATTTTTAAGGTATAATTAAACATAGACAATATATTTAATGCATGTTAATGTAAACAATAAAGAGGTTGAGTGAAGCCGGTGGTTTGATTGGGGGCAGGGCATGTGGGAGGCGCAGGGGGTGCAGGGGTCGCTGGGGGCGCAGGGGGTGCGCGGCGAGGAGCTGGCGGCGGACGTGCAGCAAGTGGCCGCGCAGCTGCTGCGCCTGCGGGACCTGCTCGCTGTGCGTGCTATCTTTATGTTGTTACATGTCAGCTCTCACACAGAGTGCGTTTATTGCGATCTTAGCTAAGCTAAGACTGTCTATTGGCTAACAAACAGAGTGATGTTTATGTGTCCCACACATTACATTGTTGTTTATTGTGATCAAATGTAGACATATTTGTTTAGCAGAGCGACTGTATGTGCGGACTGAAGGACGAGAATATTAAACTACGTCAGAGGAACGAAGACTTGGAGGTATTATAAAAAAATAATTTGTTACATTTACAGTTTTCCTAGCATATTAATAAGAGCAAAAGTATTTTCTTTTAATATAAACATTTTTTTCTTCTGATGTGTGACGGTAAAATATAAAAAATGAAGTATTTTCAGATACAAGACAAAGAGTTGCGGAGAAGAGTGCAAGAGCTGGAGAAAGCTCTGCAAGATAAAAACAAAGAGAAGGAGAAATGCGAGCAACAACTCGACGTGCAGGAGCGAGAGGTAATTATGCAGTGACAGATGAGGACTCCAAGTTTAACTTCATTTTTATTATCTTGAGTATTTATTGCTGGAAGTCCTCGCGTGCCTCACTGTAATAGTGTGCGTGTCCCAGGGGCGGCACATGGCGCAGCAGGTGTGCGTGCTGCGGCAGAAGTACATGGACCAGGTGACCACGTGCGAGTCGCTCACCTCACAGCTGCAGCACTGTCAAAGTTTGTCCATTTCATATATATTTGCTCGGGAATGATAAACTAAACGAGACACGCCGGTAGCACTGTGACACGACGGGAGTTTATGGTATATGATGATGACGGTAGATACCGTTCCAGCATTGCTGACGAGCAAGTGCGGCGAGATGGCGCAGCTGCAGCGCGAGGTCGCCGAGCGGGACAGCGCGACCGCGGAGCTGCGGGAGCGGCTCAGCAAGGCGCAGCTCGCCGCACAGCAAGTGAGCACTGCTCGTGGTAGCATAGAGAGACCTCGTCTGTCATCACAACATATTTGTTTGTACGCGTTTGTGTGTGTATGTGTGTGTGGAGCAGGAGGGGGAGGTGCGCGAGGAGGTGCGCGTGCTGTCGCGCGCGGTGTGCGCCTGGCGCTCGCAGCTGGCCGCCTGCCAGCAGCGCATGCGCCGCCTGGAGGTCGAGCTGCAGCAGGCGCGCGACCACTGCGACCACCTCGCCCAACACTACCGGTAATCGACGGCATCTACCGCTTCGACCGTTTCGACTTTTAGAAATGTGGTAGTTGCTAAAACGGTCGTCCCTCCGTCCGCGCGGTGCAGGGAGAAGGAGGGCAGCGTGGTGCGGCTGCAGCAGGAGTTGGAGGAGGCGCACGGGCGCGGCGCGGCGCTGTGCGGGGAGACGCGCGCGCTGGTGGCCGGCCTGCGCTGCTGGCTGCGCAGGCACCGGGAGCGCATACGGTATCACTCGTCGCTCGCTCTCACACTCGTTACACGGCATATTTTTATTACCCTTTATTATTTTTAAAATCGTCACCCCGATGCTCATAACAAATGTGATATTCAGTGAACAGGAGGACAAAATAAGCGAACAGGACGA
>NW_013530064.1:156555-157698 GCF_000836235.2 Papilio xuthus
GACACGCGCACCAACATTGACGTGGTCACCACGGGGAAGAGCTACTCGAAGACAGCGGATACGTCAGCTTTTTGTTGCATCCAGGAGCAAATATTGTAGTTCCTGGTGCCGTAGATACGGGTCAAAGTTAGATAAATCATGTATATCTCGGTGCATGAAGACAGACGTCCACTTTCGTGAACGTAAACAGAGGCCTGATTTATTTATTACAACAAGACTGATTGATGTAAATGATACGTGTTAAGATTATATTGTAGGTGGAAATAGAATGTTGGTGTTACTCTTGCAAGCAGTTGTTTCCTCGAGCAGGCCGAGGTTGAGGGTGAGGGACAAATTGTACATACAGAGGAGCTGCTGACACGAAACCTTCGAGCGACCTAGATTAAAAGTCCCCTCGAAAGAGTTTTAAAAGTCAAAGAAAATATAATATTTGTTATAATATAATGGGCGAGGTGGGAGATGTGTTTTATATGTATACAATATCGTTTGCTAGTCTTCATTTATTTTTTAACGAATTTCTTAGAATATACAAGGTTTTTTTGTTGTTGTTAATATACATTGTTTTTAAAAGTCAAAAATGTTATTTGTCTTCACTGTTGAATGATCTCCTGTGTTATTATATTTGACTTATGTTTATAATTGTTTGCACAAGTATTGATACAGGAAGATGAGTGTCGCGCGACAACACTAACTTATAATTAAAACAACACTTGTTATATATTCAATTTATTTACAATACATAAAGAAACACAACGAAACAAAAACATTATTTTATAAATTTGCTAATTTATTTACTTATTTCAGTAGAATAACTTTCGGTAGTAGATGGTGTCTTTAAAACATTTTCATATGATTTTCATAGTAAAGCTATCGCCTGAAAGTGGTGGAAAATAACATCGACGTAATAAAACTACGTGGAAATGTTATTTCATATGAGAAAATGAGTCGCGCTATCACAATATGTCTTTGGCAGAACTTTACACTTTAATACTCTTCCAAAGTAAAGAAAAAAATATAAATAAATAAGCATATTAACAAAAACTATGTAACATTAATACATATGTAGTCATCTGAATGACATTTTTAAATTGAAGTGCGAATGTAACATGTTGGTCCTGCGAGTCGGATACACACAATCACTGA
>NW_013530064.1:159141-161175 GCF_000836235.2 Papilio xuthus
AGAAGCATAAAAAGGAGCACAATTTGCTGAGTGTTGTACTTTAAACAGAAGGCATGCATTAATTAGAGTGGTACCCCAGGCCTGTATGTGCGAGCAGTCGCCGTCTGCGTCTATCCAGGGCGCGCCGATGTGCAGCTGAGGCCTGCGCGGAGGCTCCTCCTCCGAGTCCTCGCCCAGGAACTCCAGGTCCTCTATGCTATCACTGAAATACATTGTTTTTGACAAATATATATTAATTAGTTAAAGTGAGACTCGTAGCTTATCAAAGTAATATTGCTTAGAGGAATTACTCTTGACTTTTCAGAATATTTTATATTGTAAGTTTTTATATAAATGTTTTTAGCTAAACTTAATGCAGCTAAAATATTATTAAAATTACCTTGGATCATAGCTTAAGTAAACAGGAAATATGTATTTAGTAAATTGCCGTATTCTGGATCTCCGCAGTGCTGCGAGGTCTTGGGCTCGGTCATTGTAAGTACTGATTTTGTTCTGAAGTTCAAGTTGTTGATGTTGAGCATGTTTCCCGAGACTGGCTACTCTCTTTTGATATCTTGGCAGTTTGAGTCGCAGCTCGTTATTGTGACTTTTCAACTCGGTCAACTCTTTTCTCTTGGCCTCTATAATACTTCTCCGTTGCTGTATGGCGAGCCGCACGAGGTCCAACTTGTCCCTTGACAATTTATTCTCTGTGAGCAGAATGTCTTTTCTAAGCTTTGGTGCTAACAATTTTTCACATCTGTCCAGTACATGTTGTCTATTTAGTTTCAAACGCATCAGTTTAGCTTGTTTTTCAGCAAATCTGGAAATTATAGCAATTAGTTTTAGTAGCTGCTCATTTATTTCCTGTCTTGTCATAAAATAAAATTCAAGTATACATTCAACATTTTATTGTCACATTTATAAAGTATTAGTATGAGATTTATTAAAATAACAACTAGTTTAAATTATGGTCTATTCTTGGTGAAGATATTCAACGCTATTCCAATGTACAAAATGAGAATTTTGTAATGTAAAGAAAGTGATTAGCTAATGACCATGAATGTAACAATGTAGGCTAAGGACTAATTCATAAATAATACATACATAGCCGAGAATACTTTATTTAACTTTAACCGAAGAGAAAACAAGCTTACCTGTCTGAGTAGGGCATCGAAGAATGCACAAAGTTTCCATGTCTAACACATTCGGCGCAATAAAAGTTTTTCTTAACAGTGTAACATAGAACACATTTCTTATAATGTCCGTCACTCTCCGTAGATGAAACTTTGAAATCTCGCGGCGCTTCGCTCTCTGCAAGATAACTGAGGGCCATTTTTAGTTATTGTTTTTACATTTCTTTCTTGTATTTTGTAAACTTGTCAACAATGTCAGCTGGTGGATGGCATTGACAAGTGAATGTGCTGACGGCACGATGACAATCGTGACAGCATGGATTCAGGGTTGCCGTATTTTAGTGTAAATATTTTTAAAGACGTAATTCTTTTAATTCTTTCTTCTTCTTCTATTCTGAATTAATTAAGTTTAAAATAAAATTCTATATTTAAAAATAATAATTTTCTGTATTGTTATTATATTTTTAATATGAAAAACACGGAATTACGTTATGCAGGATATTTCATACTGCGGTTGATGCTGAATTTTATGAAGGCGCCAATGAAGACGTCACGTTTGTTTAAAATTCAACCTAGCTTTAAATTATGCCTGTCTCACAGTAATATATTACTATAACCAATATTGTAACATATTCATTAGGAAAGCAATTTTTACACATTACACTCCTAGCTAGAGCCATATTGGTGGTCGATATTTTATATGGTAATAGGAAAAACTCATTTGCACTAGCCATAGATTGTAATTTAAATAAGATCTGCAACTAAAGAAGGAAAGTTCGCCTACTTGTTAGATAAAGTAGTAAGTAAAGTAAATATGTAGTTTGTTTATCTTGCGCCAAAGTATGGTAGACTGCTCGGTGTAATGAATGACTTGATTTACGACTTTGCCTTTGTTGGAGGGCACCAGCAGCTGTTGCCA
>NW_013530064.1:161405-221331 GCF_000836235.2 Papilio xuthus
ACAATGAGCAAAAATGTTCATTGTTTCGCTTAAGGTGTCCAAGGCGTTATCGACTGTAAGTAAAGTTTCTGCTCTGTACACTGTACCTACCGCAACTTTAGTTCCACCTAAAACTGATACCTCGAGCCACATCTGTTCGAGATCTGAAGATGGGTGAGAACAGGTACGCACGTTCAGACCAGATCTAACATAAAACCCTACTCCTCCTCCTCGACGGCCAGTGCGCCTCGGGGTATGTCTTAGGTGGTAGTTGGGAATTGCAGGAATATGTTTTTCTTCCCCGTCTTGTATCCAAGTCTCGTTTAACGCTAATATATCCGGTTTCTGTTCATGGAGTAGCATTGACAGTTCGTCAAACCCTGTATTAAGTGACCTAACATTTAAGAGTCCGAGTTTTAAACACTTAAATCTATGATTAGCCATTTTTGATATTTGTATTTTGTATTTTCATAATGTTGATGAAGCTGAAGTAAATGTAAATTTGTTTTGAGTTTTTACGGCTGGGAAATATTAAGAATAAAATAATGAAACAGTTTGCAATAAAATAGGAACAAAAGAATGAAATTGTCGTTAAAATTATATTTTAATATTCCAATATGAATTCAAATTAAATCGCTGGAAAAAATATTCATGTGAATAATTAGTTTTGTCGCAGCGCTGTGGTGCATTGAAATGAATGGAAACTCCATTGATTATTCATGAACGGAATGGTTTTTCGGGAGCGAGATTGGAATGGCCGAGCGCGTTTATTGAACGCTCCTCTAAACTTTGATTGAATTTATCCAGCTGTTCACGGCCTCTCGCCCCTTCATAAAGGTTTAGAAAACAGGTATGCGTAGCTCATTTGTTTTAATATATATTGTGAAGTAAAGGCGTATCAAGTGTTTTTTTAGTTTAATATACATATAATTAAATTTTCATCAATATGTATTTCAATTTCTTCGAAATGTAAATGTAAAATCAGAACTCAACTCAAACATAGACAAGGTGAAATCCCTAGTTTAATTTAAATACACATAAAGTTAGTCAAACAAGAGTCGCAACACAAACTGCACTGTGAGGGAAGTTCTCGTCCGCCGCGTACTCGCCCTGTCATGCAAACAAGTCCCCCCCCCCCACCTCTCGTCTTTGTGTCTGTTACATTAACAAGGATTATCGCATTTTTCATAAAGATTACAATTACCGAAAAACGGACATTTCACCGTGTAATATTTCGAAAATGCAAATTTTCATACAATTTTTCCTCTGCGCTTGTCTGCTTTGAATGATACGTTGCATGACATCCATAATAATTTATTTCGTTGTGTAGAAAGTTGAGTAGTTTTCGAACTATGATGGTGAACTAATGTTATTTTGTCTGGTGAACTGAGGACATCTGGAGACCGCCGCGCCTTGCAGACTGCCGGTGCGGGCGGCACGGTGAGGCGAGGGGCGGCTGCGGTACCTCTGGGAAATTCCCGATAATTTCATATCGCACACTGAATTTGTGGACACATTTTATTTATGTGTACTACGTCTGCAGTCAACGGTAATATATCATTTAAATTCAACAAATACCGTACATTTAAATAATATTTAGCGCACAGTTTTTTTTATAAATACATAATTTTCTAAATTTTGAAACTATAATATGCTTCATAAGTTCGATGTGATCAACTTTTTACATAGATAGGACGAACTCGTTTATAAATGGCTGTGACACGATCGTGGTTCAGAATTTTGTGCAGTTGGCCAACAACTCGTATTGGTTTGTTAAGCTGTTTGTAACAAATGAAAAAACCTAAAATGGTGTACATGTATGCGCCGCGCCGCACACATTTTGTTTGTATTGAATGTGTGGCCGCTCACGTCAACAGCGGCCGTAACTCTTTTAATCGAATATTCATACGCGAGCCAATATTCGAGGCTCGCCGCATATAAAATTATTTTATAGGTAAAATGGTTTTTGAATGCATTTCACTGTAGCATAATACGATTATTTCTGCGTTAATTTTGTTAATTTGTCGGACATTTGGGAAGTTTTTATGGATGTATTGTGCTTCATTATTTAACTTAAATACATGAAGAGAAAACTTTATTTACTTAAGAAAAAGTTAAATTTGACACTCCTATAGAGAAATACACAAACCTATTTGTAGTAAAAAAAACTTTATTAATAGCCGCTAGACAATGTATTGTGCAGACAGAAAGAGAATCAATGCGTTGATTAGACAGAAAAAAACGAACGGACCACAGTGTAGTGGCCGATGATCATGTGAAATGGAACCTAAGTATTTTATTGTACATACCTACAGTGAACTTAGTGCATGCGAAGAGTTTACTCTGGTAAATCACAAATAAAACAAACCGAGTAATACGAGAAGTAATTATTATAAATAGAGGCAAATTAGGACAGCGGAACAGTTACATTTAGAGTTTAAGGTAAAAAGCAGATAAAAAGGTCGCTCCGGGTATTAATTGAATTTGGATAAACCTTCCAACAGTTCTGACGGAGCACCCGCATAGCTTTTCATTAGATTTTGTACCAGATTGCTCCGACATTTTAGACAATGTTATTTAAAAGCAGGCCAATAAGTCAGTCACATTTTGAATCTATTAAATACGACAAACTGACAGACATTGTAATGTCTGGCTTCAGTTCAAAATATGTAAATAATATAATTTTTTTACTTTAATATAAAACAGAAAGAATTTGTTCTAAAATTAATTGTGCTCGTTTCCACAACACGTTAATTAACGGCTATTGAATTCTTAAAGTCAACAATTACTTAACGCTATAAACGTTGCATAGACAGCGTATTAATTTTTTTTATAATTTCTATATGTTTGTATAATTTCCTCCGGACTCGTTTACAGCGCTCGTACGGGCTTTGAGTACAAAACTTGAGCAGTTCGGAGACGGGGAATGGCCGCTGTAGTCGTCGGGAGCTAAATTGTTGCAGCATTACAAGCGGAAAGAGCTGTTAACTGCAACTATAGTGGATGTTGCAAGCTGCTATTGTTGCTATTACATGAAACAAGACAACGTTTTGTGTATAGGTAATCGGAATTACAATGTCATTAAATATCGTCAGGTAAAAATAACATTAATTAAATTTGAACGACGATTAATACCTGTCATAGTGAGAGAGAGCGTGCTTTGAAGCGTTTGCTTTTTTTTTTAAAAAAAAGACTGTATGAACGCACTTATATTGATGACCCCCAAGTAATGCAGCGGCGACTCTCCGCAATATAAACAGGGTCGCTGTTATGTGCCTAAGCCGTGTTTTATGCGCAATCCGGAGAGTGGTGCATTAGTGGAACTGCTCAGGGTTCTATTTATAGTGGTCGTTTGCGAGGATTTGCTCAGACCTCTCATATTATGACAGCTGCTTTACGAGCTAACTTTGTTCATTCTCTTGATAAAACAAAGGTAATGTGGTCTGATTATAAGTCATACACGAAGATGTATGTATTAGCATTAAAAAAAAACTTATTCTTTCACTAAGCTTATCTTGATGAAATTAAGTTTAAAAAAATAGCAGTGTCTTTAAGTGAAAATAGACGATTAAATAGTATGAAAGAAAGCGACTTCAATGTAACACGTTGTAATGTCTTTTTCACGCTTTCCGCTGAGTCAGCACGTCAAGTGACAGCGCCGTGAGTTCCCGGATTTCTACTTTTCGAGCACTTGCACAAAGACATGTCATCTCCCTCACACTTTATGTCAGGACTGAGATAGAACTATGTTTTTACACCTGTGTGTCAATGGAAACTGAGTGCGCTCCTGCACCACACGTAGCTCCTCTCCTGTCCCGAACTGCTATTAAAGTTTTAACAAGGGTACACTTTTCTTTTACACACATTAAATTCTATCGAAAATAACTCGGAAGAATGAGAATAAATGGATATATTCTTTGGGTGTGGAAAACTTTTTATTCGCAAATTTTAATGACACAGCTATATCTTTAAAATTTTCATAATAATTAAGTGGAATAAAATATATAAAATGAAAAAATACATATGTTGTAATATGTTTTGTACAAAATAGTTAATATTTATTTAAATCAGGTGCACATGGATCACTATTAACTCCCCGATGAGTTTTTTTAAGTTGTTTCAAAGCTTAATCGATAAGAGGCAGAAAATTCAATTTTACATGACATGAAATCTAGTGGTCTTGTGCTCTTCCTTACAGACCAATATTGAATCCTAAATCGAATTCTGTGAAATAGAATTTACCGGCACAACCGGAAGTGCGACTGCATAAAAGTAAATACGATTTCGCTGAAGATTTGTTGAACAAACTGATGTGACCTATGACGCAATAACATAATTTTCATCGAGGCAAATATTTAGCAGCTAAAACCAAACACATGTACTAAATTAGAATACTTAATGCACTTGAAAGTTAGAACTAGCATAGATTAAGTACTCCAGAGAGAAAAAAATGAAAAAAGAACTACTGATAAATATTATTATCTTCCTGGTAGAATTATTGCTGTCTAAATGTGATATATTGAGTTTGAAAAGTGAAAATAAAACAATAGCAACTCAGATACATTGAAATATTTTACAGAATCTCTACACCTCATAAAAAAGATGTCAAAGAATTTCTTTTCGCGACTGCATTTTCAATTGGCAAGCATAATAGAGTGATGTTTGTTCAGTCGCGTCACGTAGCCGGCCGCCGCACACCGCACGCAGCACACCGCACACCGCACGCCGCACGCCGTCCGCAACAGTAACCGCAACCGCAAATACTGAACAAAGAGCTGCACACTACATTTTGAGTTAGCTCCCAGATGTGCTTGTCATAGTCAAATGCCGAATGCCGTCCGCTCAGAGTTTTCATATCTCTATATTTACCACTTCATGCACTTAACTTCAGAATTTTAAATTCATATTTGAATGCAGACGGTGTACTTATATTTTTCTTTCAAAGGTTAGCTCTTGATGGTTCAACCACTATCTTTTCAGAATTCCTGCGTGTCTGAGTTTTATTTAAAGTTATTAACTATAAATAGTTTGAAGACAAATTTTGTTAAGCTGTAAGGTATGTTATTTCCGAGCAATATTGTGAGGCTCATATCGAGCCGGCTCCGCACGATTGAAGCAATCTGGCGCAATAACGCGCTATCCTCTGCTTGGCCTCTCATGTGCGCTGCCTCCCATCTATTCAGGCAATTTGATGGAAATTGCAAGTTACATAGTGAGACTATGTAATAAACTCCCTTTACATCACACTCTTATCTATCACAAAATTATTATTAAACCGACCAACATTTTAAACATTTTATTTTTAAAACCAACAGAAAATATTTTTGCTCAATGAGAAATCCAACTTTGAGATCGTGAACAAAATTGTTCAACATAAAGTGTAATATTGTAATACTTATTCTAGGAAACGAAATAACATCGTTTAAATTGCTAATTTTATCTCGGCTCGGTCACTTATCTGGTATTTGCGAGGCAGTTAGGATATCGCTCCGCTCGCAGCAACGGCGTCCAGGATTTCTGCCGCCGAGCAAGATAAGAGCCTGCCAATTGCCAGTTGCCAGGCAGTTGCCAGTTGCCAGCGGCAAGCAAAAATGCTCTACAGCGAGTGCACTTTGCTTTTTAACATAACACTTTCGCGTGGTTCGAGAATTTCTGTGTTGATGTTTCATTTCGTACAATTTGTTATGGTAAGCAATATCGCTTTGCTTATAGCTAATACTTACTGTATTAGAAGAAGAGAAAAGTAAAAAAAGATCTTTTATGATATAAATCTTTTTAGTTTTTTTAACTTCTCTTCATTAATAATTTACATGATTTGGAATAGTTTATTTGATTGCAAATGTCAAGTAAACATAACTGAAAGGAGAAAGCGCTCCGTGCTGTGAGGACAGGGCAGGTATGCAGAGTTAAAGCGAAGAGCCGTGTTTGTGCAACGCGCGTGCTGTTTGTGTTTATTGTTACAGTTGTTGAGCGACGCATCTCGCCTCCTGGAGCATGTACTGTGAACTGTGATACTGGTGCTTCAGCTTTGTGCAAATCTTTGACAAATCAACTAGACGACATTTTCTTTTGATGAAGATATTTGAGATCAAACACATACTCAAATCTTGTCTAAGTATTTTGATCTTAAATATGTAATTAATTAAATATTTCATACAACGTAAAAATGACTAAAGTAGGTATATAAAATTTCCATGAGTTCATTAAGCATTAAAATGGATTTAGTCCGATTTAGCTGAATACATTCCATTTGTGTCGACCGGCGGCGACGACCTGAGGACTGTCGCCTTACGATTTATCGAATTTACTCTGCGCCGCGAGTGGCGGGTAGTCATAGGTAACTCGACTAAAATTGATGACCTGCAGCTCAGCTCACGGTTCTCATGCGTGACGCAGATCAGTGAACCGGTACGCAGCTCAACTTAATATGTAACTACAAAGAGTAATTTGCGTTTCAAGTTACGAACTGCAAGCCACCATGTAGTTTGCTATTTCGGCTTACATAGTGAGGTGCTGTGAGCTTCCAATTTAGTTGTTGAGTCACAACTCAACGTGAACTCTTGACAAGTCTACGTAGCCTGAACTTTTGAACCGATTGAGAGCTGATTTACACCCGTCTAGTGGTTAGAAGCGAGCAAGCGAATCGCACGAGAGTGACGCATTAGCCGCCTCCGACTGATTGCACCCCGACGACATGGGGAGGCGATTATTCAATCATGTTATTGAATTACAAAGGAAGTTTTATTATAAGGCTTATTATAATAAGACTTCTCATCGCCCACGTTATTGATTGTGAAGAATTTTTATATTGAAATTGCATTGTCTGCATCCAGTATATTCTTGTAGGATACATTTTTTAAATTTAATAATTACGTCCACGTTCCAGGTTTCTTGGGCACTTTTGTGTTGACTTTATATTGTAAGTTTTAACTTGAACCAACATTAAGCGTCCACCAAAAAAAAGTTAATATTTTCCCTCGTTGGTAACACATGCTAAAACATGCTAAAAATTTTAATGTTGGCTCGTATCCAAATGAGTGAAGTTTGTTTTGTAAATAAAGTTAATTGTTTCCGGTGTGCAGTGCAGGCCGCACGCTGCAGCGGGACCTAATTTTTACTGAACATCTGCACTTTACGATGCTAATAACATTAGCCACCGCCGCCGCCGCCGCCGCTGGTGCTCTGCAATGCCTATATTAAAATAGACAAAGGTTTTTATTTTTGAGCTTACAATTTAAGCCTACTTATATTAATATGTTGAAATCACAAATTTTCTGTCCTAATTTCTGTAGGCGAATCCGAAAAAAACCAGCTAGGTATATATTCTGTACCGGACGTGGGCTAGCTGAGAAGCATTTGTCAATTTACGTTTCGTTGCATGATAGAAGAAAGCGCAAATTGAGAAAATGATTGTCTGTCTAGAATTACTTGAACTCAAAACCTATTTTCAATTTATGATATTATTCCTTTGACACAGAGCATGATGATATGATGATATGATGATATGAGTGGTGAGTGTGCTCCATCATAACAATGAAATGCAGTACTTTTTTGTATAAATACAATGATATGCTCGAAATGTCATCACGGCGCATTTTTTCAACATTTATTATGCCTCGTTCCGGATCATACTAATTGGCAATCTTTGTTGTTCCTCCGAGAGTTCGGATCCGGAACGAATGGAAAGTTACGTAGTCTGAAGAATACACGCCTTGTCCGATTAATTGGATCGGGTCACAATGTTACTGCCAAGTTGAGCACTCTTTGAACTTACTAATTGAATGGAAGCATTTAAATGGCAATTCGTTAGGAGGTACACTGATTACAAATCGAAAAGAAAATCTGGACGGACTGAAAATTTTATTTAACCACAAGGTAAAAATACTACGAAAGATAGGTAGGACAGTTTGACCATAAAAAAGTACTACCGTTCGTAAAGAAAACAGAAATTGAAGTAATGATTTAGTTTTGTGTTTTTCTATTTAGCATAAACCATATTTTATTCATTTTAAATCAAAGTTAGGACACATTTCGTCATTTAGACTCGGCGTTTAAATATATGAGATATCTAAGTAAGTCATTAGCTACGTATGTTGGTTCTCTATGTTTGCTCATTAATATTGTTGACTGTTGACAAAAGCAACAGGGCCAGTCTGCCGGCTAAACACCGCCTCGACAAATTGTGCACAATTGTGTTGTAATTGATGAGGCTAGGAATTGTCCTCCCCCCGCCGGCTGCCGCCCGCCCTGACTGTCTCTCTATTTGTCCACTAATTAGCCAAATTACTCGATGAATCCTTTACATTTTTCCATATTTATAATGATATAATATTTTTTTGTAAACGATGAATGACGACGACTACATTGAAAAGATCTTTCCAGAATTTTGTTTTATGTTTTTGTTAAAATTCAAGCGATGTTTTCGCTTTTTACTCAGATCCATGATCATAATCTAATGAGACACTCTATCAATTCTAATGCAATAGATAAAAGTGCATAATCTTAAAAACTTAATAAATTTAGTGAGAATGAGTTTGTTGAAGATGTAGAATCTAAATTAAAATCATTGCAGAAACAGAGAGCCGCTGCAGGCGCTGCGTCGGGTACGGAGCTGAGCATAGGAGAGGTGACAAGTTTTTATCGCAAGTCATTTGGCGCTGGCGTCGCTCGCCGCGGCTCCCTAATGACGCCATTATTTCACCGAGATCGAGACACGCGAGAGATACAAGTTGAGATTTATCGCCCGATGACACCCAAGTGGCACATCTACCTCTCTACCTCTATACACTGTAATATTGTACTTGGAAAAATAAGAAAGCAATGCATAAAGCACAACTAAATATATTCATTTGATGCAAATCAATAAAATGGTAACCACCAACTGGTGGTTACCATTTTTTTGATTTGCATTTTCGATTTGCATGATGTTAATGTTTTTTTTTGTACAGTATAAGGTAATGAGTAAGCGGCCAACGGAATGCGCCAAAAATAGCGAAGAGATTCTGCTTCTATGATCCGTGCTTAGTCTGATAAGTCTATACTTATCAAACTAAGCACGGATTGACGTCCACTTCACGCATGTCCTCTGTGTGATTGTAGTATTACACTGGAAGATCCCGCACATTAGTTCAGATCCAAACACATTATTATAGATGGCAATCGGAGCTCTTTGTTTTGAGTGCGCGTTAAAAATTATATAATTTTTAATTACGAAACAAAAAAATCATAACTTATAATTCTAGTCATCCTATATGGGGACAGTAAATTTTACTAAAAAATACGTAACATCACAAAACGTAATAACCATAAATATGAAGTAACATTTCGTATAAGAAGGAAAATAATGTTTTGGGTGAAAATGTATGTAAAGAGTGGCGCGGGAGCGAGCTGAAAAATTTGAATCTGTGACTTGAATTTGCTTTATTACATTTACCTGAGTAATGTTATAGAGATAAATAGACGCGCCAGCTTAGGACCTTTTTTATTTTGACGGTCTTTATGTCGCCTTATAATACATAAAAGTTTATTATGCTTTGTTGTTGCGAGGCAGTCTTCCATTGTTTGCATTATGACAACATGCGACAACATAGATTACATCTTGACGGCGTATGTTTTTGTATAATTATGTCTATTAAGTAAAATGTTAAAATGTAACCTTTACTCTACTTAAATCCATTCAAATATAATTTTTCTGCATCTTTTTCGATCGGGATTTAAAAACTTAAAAATTTAACTTATTCTCATAAAGTAATGTGAAACAAATAAAGTGATAGAGTTAATTATGAAATGCAATCCACTTGATTTAGTGTACACGGACTCTGCAAATGATTGACCTAACCGTTACTGTGTCAAGAGTTAGATTACCACGTGACATAACAGGCGCGACTTGATTACCAATCAGTTGCAGGCTAGCAGCATGTATGTATGTATGTATGTATATTAATATAACAGTATAATTGCTAATTAATATTAAACTAAACAGTTCTAGTTGATTGTCACACAGATGTATTTGATATATTGCAGTCCAAAGTTGATGACGTCAAATTGCAAGCACTAAAGATTAGAATGTCTTGGTGCAAAAGGTGGGGGACACCTTTTGCACCAAGACATTCAAATATTTACCAACTTGACTTTGTATGTTTGAAGTACTTGTCTATCTTAAGTCTAATTATGTTGGTTTATATGTAGTATTAGTTATGGATCGATTAATTTGTGTAATTGTGTTTGCGGTAGTCGCGAGTGCGCGTGTGAGCTTCGCGAGCTTCTAAGCCAATCAAGTTGTCGTCAAGCCGCGCTAAGCAAACATCGGCTGCTTGTTCACTATTATTGAATTACTGTTTACAATTAACATAAACATATACGCTTGTCGTCCCGAAGGAAAAGCAAACACGGGTACGTAATGCTTTATAATAAAAGTACCTATTGTTTTAGGAATAAGTATAAATATA
This sequence comes from Papilio xuthus, assembly GCF_000836235.2. NCBI lineage: Eukaryota > Metazoa > Arthropoda > Insecta > Lepidoptera > Papilionidae > Papilio > Papilio xuthus. The sequence goes on from NW_013530064.1 coordinate 171,833, forward strand.
ACGGAGTGTTTGTTAAAGCCAAATTTAATTTTATATGTGTAAAAAGTTTGTGTGAAACAATTTAAAAGATCTCATTAGTTGGGTACTTAGGGTGCGGGACGATGGCGGAATGTCCGTTTAATTCGGCTCGTTTATTTTGATTGCCGCCGATACAGATTAACGATCATTAAAGTGTTTACAGATTTAATTAAATTGTTGAGACGCTGACGAATACGATCCCATAACAATCAACAAGGCTGTTAATGAAGGCATTTAGGCAGTTTTATTTCTTCAAATAGTCTGCTTTATTGTGTCGAGAAACAATACAACATTAAGTTATTATTATCTTTCATTTACTTGAACAGAAACTTATCAACCGAGATACACCCTCGTTCATATCCTTCTGATATAACAAACACTAATCAAATTCGCTTCAATTAACTTTCTTTGATTTGATCCAATCTTCGTGCCTTTCCGCGAAGGCAATGCCTCGCTACATATTGGATCTGTCCCTTGATATGACATCTTACTGTCCCTCTGTCCTTTACAATGTTTGGAATGTGAGTTGGATCGATTTCTTTGTCCTTTGTGATGCGGACATCAAAGTTACATAATTTGTCCTTTACAATCTTTATGTACGATAAGAGATTGCTCGCGATTTCGTCAGCAGAATTAAGAAAATAGCTAAAGTTACTCAAGCACACATTAGCAGTCTTTCAGTAAACATTCCGTCAAATCGATCCAGCCGTTTCGGAGAATACCCGAAAAGAAACGAATATTCAGAGAGACAATAATTTCTAAAATTAGATTTTTGTTATGAGCAAAGCAAATACATACATCATGTGTACTAAATGTAAATTATTATTTTTACTCACTTGGAATTATCAAAAATCACATCCCGTTTTGAATTGGGGAAATTTAGGAAAGTAAAGATTTGATCAAGGGTTGCGATCGCATCTAGCTAATCTACATATACGACACAGGCTGTCTGTTGTTTATATGATTTTGTTGCTGTCATACTATGCGCATTGTCTACGTCGATATATAGGCTTCATGTTTGTGAAGAATAATATATTATCATGAGCCGGAAATAAACAAGACATTGTTAAGGTCCGCGGAGTGCAGGGCGCGGGGCGTGGGTCGCCGGGTGACCCGTAGCGGGGAGTCTCATGTTGATTGAAACGCGGCCGCCACAAAGGACATCACCGACGCAATAATAACATCTTATTTTTCTTGTCCTCAACAAATAACTTGTCACAAGCATCACTCAGCTCAGGAGAATGATATTCTTTACTTTTTCCTACAGAAACTTTGTTATTTGTATAATATATCACTGGTTTGTTTCAAAGTTCATTCATAACAGTAACATAACTAGAAATTATGTTTGCACTTGGCTTATAGCTTCACTCAACGAGTAAGTAACAGCAATCTGAGTTAAATCAAAACACTACATCAAGGTGTACAAATAAATCTCTAGTGTTGAATTGCGTAATACTGTTTGTGTTAACGCATAGCATAGAGCAGAGAGTTCAGAGCACAGAGCTCAGAGCAATGAAGGCAATCAAAGTACAGGGCTGTAACTGCATGTCGGCCGTCGCGCCGCCGCCACACGAGCACACCATTGAGTGAGACCTGTGCAAATCTCTCTGACTACCTGTTGTTTGTATTAAGTCTCTGCTATTTGCGAACATGTAGTTCAAAGCAATTCACAGAACAAACACTCAGCTTGTAATAAATTATACTATCAGACGTACATAGATGTCCTGTAAATGTCCTCGTATCTATAAATAAATATCTTAAATGAACAAGCTCAACATTTTATTTAACATTACATGAGAAAATCTTATCAATTATTTGGCAGAGAAATGAAGTCGGTTCACAATGCATGGCCCCCAACCCGCCGGACGATTGGATGTCATTTACTATGCCTTAAGGTACGTTTACACTGAAGCAAAGCGACGTCCGAGTCGCATCGCCAATACTACTAAGATCCAAGATCCTTAAACTGTTATCTATTCTCCTTTATTGCGACTAAACCAAGGACCTTTCGTTGACTCGATGCTGAACATGGCTGCAGTGTAAATGAAGATGTAATTATGTGGATGGAATCTAAAATTCTTTCAATGTCTTCCAACAGACTAATCATCATTATCATATTATACTGAAGCACAACGAGGTATAATTTCTTATTTAGCAAAGTAACTTTTTTAGTGTTCAGACATTGACGAATAATGTGACGCAGCCCTTATTCTGCGGAGTCAATACACGAATCCTATATGTCACGATCACGACGCGTCATCTATCAACGAAATTGATCTCCCTCCCCTCCCCTTCCCCTAAGCTGACACCCAGCCACCCCTCCACCTACCGCCGGCGACCTTTCATACTTCCTAGTACAATCGTTTAAGAGGCGGGTTTAAGAAATGATATTACACAAAAAACGTAGCTAGAATGTTTTTGTGGCAAAAGACTTAGCAGCTACTTGAATGCGCAAAAATAGCGAAGTGTCCCTCGCGAATAGAATTTGCAGATGCATCGCCTACCTTAATCGTAATTATAATGAGATTATTATATTAATGAAAAGCTCTAGTGAAGCAGTAATTTCAGTCAGTCCGAGGTTAATTAGAATAAAATTCATGACCATATAATAAAGATAACGTTACAATTTACATATATTTGGAGAATGAAACTCTGCCCTTTGTATTGTGTTATAATGTGGTATTCCAGTGAATAAATGGAAGAACAAATGTCTCGTGTATAAAGGGGACATATTCAATTAGCGAGACGACACGGCGGCGGCCGGAGGGGGCGCGCGGGCCAAGCCGGGGCAAGGGGGAGGGGGGGGACAGTATCGTATCAAAGAAAGTTAATTGAAGCAAAATTGATTAGTTTGCTTGCGGTCAGGTTGCACCCCCTCCCTACCTCCCGCGGCGTCTAGCCTCGCTCTGCAATCTAGGCTGGACAGTATGTATTTGTGTACGTTTTTCATTCATTATGATACGTAACCAATCTTTTATTATTATATTTTCATATCCCTTAAAAATTAGAACGAGTACTCGACCCTCATTTTTTTTCTATGTAATACGAAATGACTTCGGGAGTTTAAGATAATCAAAATTGCTTTGATAAAACATTGTGTCTTTATTTGGACTAATTATGAATTTGACGTGGGTTTCACAACGCTCGAGATGAAAATGTATTCTTACTGTTGTAAATGGGTATTATATGTAAATATTTTCCTACCTTATCATTAAATAAAATATGTCTTAATTTCTGATGTTTTTAGTACCTAGAATGGAAGTGGAAGTGGAATATTTAATCGAATGTTTTTTACACAGACAGAGGACAATTCTATAAGTTTTGGAATTAAAAAAACCTAAATAAATCACAAAATGTCCAGTCTTTTACTTAGACGTGTCCATTTAAAAGCAATCATTGAAGCACAATAAATGAGAGAGAACGTGCAGACAATCACAGCTTGTTATTAAAAGTAATGGAGTGAGATGGAGTCGTAATTGTCGGGAAGTTAGTGTTCGCAGTTGAGCTGAGCTGCGCTCCGGCGACGGAGAAATAAGGAAATGTAACGACGTCGCTCAACTAACTGCTTGTTAGAGGCATAAGGACGGAAGCTGCACCATTTACACGGCCCAACTCCTCGCACGAGAACCTGTAACATGATTATTCATCTAGTTATATATACTCTGTTCGATGTTGCCGTACTATCAAGTCATTTTGCCTAAATGTTTTGCTCAAAATATTTAAATTACTTTTTTAGTATTCGGATCCATCTGTCAGGAAAATCTCTTCAATTAATATTAATTGACTGCAGCGGATTCGCAAAAAAATACTAATGGATCCGAAAAAAAGCGTCGCCGAGGAATGAGCTGGAGTTTTATACAACTGTCAACGGACAGAGACGGTTTAAAACATTTCTCTTGTCTTAAATAAATGAGCAGAAAGAAATAAGTTGTTTGAATATTTAGTTAGAGCCGAGAAGTGTCCTGTTGTATTAAATAGCGGTAATTGGATTAGCGCGTGCCCGCTATCCGCTGTCTGCGCGCACACACGGTAACAAAAATGTTTTCGTATTAATTTTGGTTTCCTAAAGAAATTATATGGCTTTTGTAAGCTTTTTTCTGTGAAAGTTGGAGGTGTAATAACTGCATTGTATTCGCATTGCTGGCTATGCTATGTTGTGAGCACTTCGAACAGAGATTTTCTTAAAAGTTAGATTCATAAATTTTGCTCACTGACCATACATTTTTGTCCAGTTTCTACTTGTATATCTGTGTGCACATATTTCAGTTGAATTAATTAAAATAGTATTAACATAAAAATAAAGTTACATGCGCTCGAAAAACATAACCCTTTTTTCAGTCGGGTAATAATAATAAACTTATTATTTATTATGTTGGAGTGAGTTTTCTCTGCGTGTTCTATCACTAAGTAAGTTAGAGGCTTCGTTAAGTTTGTGCGGCGAGCGACATGAGCTATTGAACTATGTAGATACTATGTCATACGTACTGTTATTGTTGTCGTAATATTTTATGACTATGCTTAAGTATATGATAAGGATATGGGCTGTAAAAATTTAGCATATGCTTTCTGACCTCTATAAAGTAACAAAGTATAGCTTTGTTATAAACTCAGCAGCTCAGCAGAGCATAGAAACTAAACAGAGGGCACAAAAAGCGACCTTGTTTGAGAAGATTTATGACTTCTGCTAACTGAGACAAAACTTACCACATAAAAGTGTAAAAGAACCGAAAGATAATTCAATGAATAGTTTATAAAGACAAATAAACTATTATTAGGTACGTAAGTTAGTATGTTTGTGAAATTGTTCAAAAATTAAACTCTTCAATGTGAAATTAGTTAGACATGTTGTAAAGAGAAATTCTCGGTTAGACTTCGTAATATATTCCATTGTAGGTAAATAACAAAGTGGGGTCTGTGGGCGCATTATTAACCGCCGAGCTTTCTCTTAAACAACAAAACTTGGGAAATGACGGCCTCAAATAATTATCTCCTGTAAAATGTAACAGTGGTCTACATCGACTTTACAACTCTGAGGTAATTTAACAATTTCTGGAAATGATTTTAAGATGGACAAAGTCATTCAGATTTAAGAAACTGTATAATTCCTTCTCAGGGTGTTTCATGACGTTGATAATCTATAACTAGACTAAAAACCAAACCGAAATATATTATGTTAAAAAAGCAATTGTATCTAACCATATATTATATTTTTTGTAATGTGAAAAAACTTTAAAAGATCCATTGACGCAGTTTTTACTGTTTTCGACGGTAATTTCCTTTCCTTGGGATGTAATTTATTTCCTTCAATCTGTTTTTATGGCGCATCGATAGTGATTAACGATTGTTTAAAAGCCTCGCGAAATTGTTTGTAATGAATTCTTTACGATAACCTTAGGATCGATTACAATGAATGAATGTTTAACGATAACTTTCTAATTATTTTAAATCTTTAAATGCCGAGACATTGCGAAAGCTATTCTTTACATCTCAATCTGTAGTGTTTTGTTTATGTTGTTCGCATAACAAGGATAATCTGTATGGGCAAGTAAAGATACAGTAAAGTGGAGGAAGCCGGCGGCGACGGCGCGTGCTAATCCCTGACCCTCGTACATTAAACCACAATTGGATACAATTTGTCGCGGAGTCGCGAGGGTTGAGGAGGGGGGGAGGGGGGGGGAACAGGGTAGATTGTCCGCATCGCTCTTATCAACATTATTAATGACTGGACTTAAATTGTGACAATAACACAGATCGTCGGCGAGGAAATTATCATGAAAATATGGAAGCTTTTCTGAGAGAAACTTTTTTGAAATAACATAATTATTTTCAAATGTCGCCTATTTATAGACCTTTCGAAACAAAAACTATATCCCAAGTTACTTGATTCCTATTTGTCTCTGACCACATAAGTAGTGATAATTTCATGTTCTCGTGTGAGACAATACACAAGTTTGCAAGAACATTACTTGTGTTTATTACTTCACTTATAGCATTGTGTCATATCTAAGTTGACAAATTGTGTCACCCCGTAACCTCATAACACACCGTAATGCCACATTTCTGGAAACTCTCAAGTTTTATCAACAATAAAGCAACCTCTGCGCTCCGTTGCGGGCATTCGCTCGGCTACAAGTTCGGCAACTGTTGTAAAACAAGCACTAACACTTCCTCTCGTAGTTATGTATGTACGCTGATATTTACAGATATTATACTTTAAGCTATATTAAGAAAACTTTTATAATTAAAGATAAAGCTTAATAATAATAATCAGAAGAAACAAGTCTTCAACAAACAAGCAAATTCTAGAAAAAAGTCCTTAAAAAGCGTGTCATTTATAGAATTGTGAAAGCATTAGATTTAATTTAACGAGATTAACCGAGAGTGAAACAATTCGAGACTCCGCTGAGCCGGCTCCGACTCCACACTCGTTACTGTTTATAACACTATTACTAAGACCATTTTACAACATAAGATTTTAAAGAAAACAATAAAACAGTTTTACATACTGAAATAGATAAGAAAAGTAAAATTGTTTAACTTTATTCCAATGTTGATCAGTTGCAACAAATGGTAGCGCGCGTCCGACGGACAATGAGAGGATGGCGACAGGGCAGGGGGGGGGAGATAGAGCTGAGGCGTCGACTGAATGCAGTAATACTAAAAGAGCAGAGCTTTAAATAAATAAGTGGAAACGAGCAGGAGCAGTAGCAGGGGCAATCGTTTCCGCCAGGATACGCTGCCGCTGAAAAAACACGCGCAAATAAACTGAGAACAATTGTAGATGTTAGATTGCTTTATGTTTTGCTTTCATTCCCCACTGTATTTTTAACGTGTAGTACACGTGTATATAATATAAAGTTTAATTTATTCTGAAGATATTCATTTAAAATATTCATTGTATAATAAAAGAACTCTCCTAAGATTTACTTCATTGTTTAAGATATATTTTATTTTGTTAAATAACGACAGGACTTTTCTTTCTCCTTTATTGACAAACGGCAATGGTCACACACATACACATAAAACACGTTGAGTTGACATTATTATTTAGCGCATGGTATATGTAAAGTCAAATCAACTTTAGCACTTTGTAATTATATGTAAGAACACACGATTAGTCCTCCATTGTCTTTGTGCTGCGAACATTTGCTAGCCGAGTGTGTTTGTGTTTCACTTAATTGTAGTCTGACTTCACCTGCTGCTCTCACTTACTATATTGTTGACTAGAATTTTAGAACATTTGATATACATATTACATATATGTAAGATACAAGCTAGCTCGCGGAATGTTTATTATATCTTTGTACTTAATTACTTATTCATCTGGATAACTTAAGTACTCATATTAACATTAAACTGGAGTCAAAGAGAAATTCCCAAGGAATTCCTTTCGTAGATGTCGTAATTTTCATCAATATAATACTAGATAATAACTTGTTACTTTCTTAGTAATTTGATACAACATATAGCTACAATTTATGTTGCATTATGTCGGTACAATATAACAGTATATTGCGGGATGTTCACGAACAGTAGCGGCCGACAATGTCGGGGCTGTGGGGTGCTATTATTCCAGCTTCGATCCAATCGGGTCGACATGAGCGCTGCGGTATCGCAAATATTTTGTAGTTAACTTACGCAAAACGTATCGATACTAAGAGCATCATTAGACGTGACTGATTCACCGTGAACACTACGAACGAGGCTTAGTAATGTGGTGTTAAGTAAGAAATAAAAACTAAGTTGTTCAATATCATCGAAATAATATTTTATAATCCAAAGTAACTATAATAAAACAGGCTTCATCCTGCTGCAGCAGCGTTATGAAACAGTTCGAGAGCTTTCTAGCGTATGTTAATATACGTCGCCTTGTCTCACAACTTCACGTGAAAACTTATTAAAGTTTCCTACAAAGACAAATCTCAGCTCTTCATTAAGGAACTGGGCGTTTTAACTCTGACAGTCTAGCATACACCAATTCCTGGATTTGTCATGGAAAAATCTTGTGAATGTACGAGTGGTTTATTATACAAATTAACTCGTGAGTTTAAGAAGATATTCATAAATACTTTTATACGACCATATACTTAAATATATATACTACTACTACCTTAGTTAAGTAATTTCACTAACGTACTTCTGTGTAGTGCGAAAAAAAACGTGCTTCATAAGGCAATTCTATTTTATGGTAAAGTTAAAAAAGTCTATGTACGATTATTTTTATTTCCATTTAGTTGTTTCACAAAATAGCTAGAGTTTTTTTTTTCCAACGAAGCGGAAAATATCGTAAATCTTCTTTAATCTGATATTGTGTTCTCGATACATTGCTGGTTGTATCAGGAGGCAGAAGGCAGTGACTCGAGAGCTACAAATTATACAGGGCCAGCGAGCCCTGTAGCACAATGTTAGCGCGACATTGTGTGGCGCACAGATAAAATTACAAATAAACTGCCGCACGATATGCCGAGGCAACTGATTTATTCAACAAACTATATACAAAATAATAATTGTTTTGTGTACATAATATATTGCTATATATGATACATGATGCTTCATGATTAAAGGTCGTTGTTGTGCCAAAAAGATTAGTATTAGCTATGTAACAACGCCCTATGTCGCCTTCGTCATCTAATTGGTCATATAAAAATTAACTAACGCGTTTATTGAGCGCAAAAAATACCGCTTCCGTTTTATATTTGGAAAATATATAATGTAACTATGAATTAAGAAACAGAGAAGAAAGGTAAAAGAAAGAGAAAGTTGTATGATTTAAGTGTCAGTAGCTCGCGATCACATTATGTGTATTATGAGCACCGGCTCCGTACATTATTCTTACAAAATGAGTTATATTTCAGCTTGACAATACTGAAAAGAGTTTATTCCGCATGTCTCCATTTAATACTTTAATAAAATGGAATTATGTTTGAGACGATAATCTTACTTGGAACAATGAGATTCATTTTGCGAAATTTTACTTTGATTAGTGTTTTAAGTTATTGCACTTGTAAGTCCATAGACAAATAAAATACTGAAAATCAAGTAGAAAAAACGATTTTTCTGCACTATCATTATTTTTTTACGAAACAAGAGATCATAAAAATGTTTAGAATCAGTTACAAGTGGAACATGCCAAATCGGAGTTACTTCTGCGTGTAAGTTAATCGCGAAGAGATGTTCACAATCTCCCGGCGCGTCCCAAACGAGTCGTTTCGTAAATTTCTTCCCTCCATTAGGTCCCGAGGCTGCGCGATGTGGCGTATGCGAGTGCGGCCCTGCCCTGCCCTGCCCTGCCCTGCCCTGCCGAGGTGGAATGGAATGTATTATTTATTGTTATAACATCTTGCGATTCTCAGACATTATCTACGTTTACGTTTAAGTTTCGAGTCACGTAAATGAAAGAGACATTACGAGTAAACGTTACTGTCTATTTATTGTTCTCTGTGTTGCGCCAACAATATTGTATTTGTAGAAGTTATTAAATCGGTTAGTTAGTACACAAAATATTGGACAAATGATAGAAATGTAAAGTTTTTGTAACTATTAGAAAATAAACTAACTGGATTGGAATAGATAAAGAGAAATGATTATCATATAAGTGAAAGGTAAACTATAAAGATTTAGTACTTGCTTCTTAATATAATTGAGTGAGTGAATGAACATCATTTGAGCGGCGGCAGAGGGCGATGCGCTCGCTGCAGTACATTACTCATTCCGTCACTGGTTGTCGATCGTTTCAGGCAGTTATTCGATTTGGCGGCGCTAAAGAGACTAATGAAGTACGATACTCTGAAACCAAAGTCGTCAGAAATATTAATCCAGATGAAGTTAACATATTTGACAAACATTTGGTAGAGACAAAATGTGTGCTTTTTGAAGACTGTGGTAGGCGCAGTAAGTAACGGTTTTAGCCCTACTGATGCCCTGAGCGAGATTCGAGGCGCCGCACTGGGCGATACAATTTTCATTACATTTGATAAAAGTCCTAGACTGAATAGACTAATACAATATATCCAACAAAAAAGCTTATAATCTAGATGAACGATTAAATCCGAGAAGTAATTGAGGAGAATGGGACGAAATTGTAAAAAATGAAGTTGTGCTGCGAGCGCGGGAAGTTGGAGCATTAAACAAAAGATATCCATTTGCAGCAGCTCAAGTGTTGCCATAATTAAAATACGCTGTCCGCTGTCGCTGTCGCTGCCTCTCCCGCTGCCGTCCCCGCTGCCGCTGCCGTCCCCGCTCCCGTTGCCGCTCTGTAATTACATTGCGAAGCGCACTTACACTGTCCTCGCAGATTCTTTTCTTGGAAATTTTTCCATTATTTGCTTATAGCGCAATTCTTATTAAACAGTTATTTAACTACTTCTTCTTCTTAAATCGTCTTCTTAAATAAATAATATTACAAATTGGATTATATTTGCGTTCGTCGCAAATCTTATTTCACTCTGAGTCTTGATTGTTTCTTTTAATGGAATTTCCATTGTCTTTTCCACATTCATTTGTTTCAATGCAACTACTATATGATATGATATGGTGTCTTGATCTCTTTAAGTATATAACATGAAGCTGCAGCTTAGTAACATCTTTACCTTCCCTTTAGATAAAAAGGATATATGAAATGAGCAGGAAAATATAAGCAAGGTGCGTTATCTCAATATATATTTTGTCAATATTTGTGAGCAGGCGGTCGCGGGGGAGCCGGCCTACTTCCGCCGTAATCGTGTTTTAAAATGTTTCCCCTGTGCCGCCTCCAGAGAGGAAACGCGCTCGCTTTGACTCAATCATACACGTTAAGGAATTCGGCAAAAACATTGCTTTGTGGTTTTTGTCGTTTCATTTATAGCAGAGTTGCAAAAATGAGCCAAGATTTTATTCGGCTCTCGAACTTGAAAAACTTTTAACAACATGTAAATTTATTCATCAAAGGACAAAATAAGGGAAGAATGAAAAATAATGAGTATGCCAGCATGTACAACAGTAGCACTGCCTGTGGTAAAATTGTGGTACAGTTGGCAGCGGTGCGGTGCGTTGCGGAGCGGTGCTGAAGGAAGGACACCGCTTAATGAATACTGACAGAATTCGCCAGCACTAACATTAATTCACTGCAATTTTACATCCAGTTCTAAAACTGTACTATGTTAGTTATGTTTTATCAATGCGCTCTTTTTTATTAAGAAAAACCACATAAGATGTAGAAAACATAGATTAGCGACCAATTGAGTTTTACAAATTAGCCTAATATAAACATATGTTAACAGTAACACGCAATGTGCAATTCTTTAAAATCTTTTCTTTTCTTCATGTTTTTTTACTTACATTTTCTCGAAGCAAATTCCCAAGCTCCCTCGGCGACGCGGTGCGGAGCGGCGGCCGCGGGGCGCGGTGTACACTTCCCTCGCACCGCTATTTTTTATTTACCTCCTAACGAAATACTTTTAGTGAGCGCTGGGAGTGTATCATTCACTTAAGGTTATTACGTTCTCTTGAGCTTTCACAAGGAAACCGTTTTGAAAGCATTGTTCCTGCCTTCGTCCTTCCTTCGCCTTCGTCGCCGACACGTCCTCTTTACGAAGCCAGCGCGTTTCAAGGAAAATACACTGCCGTGGAAATTTATTTAATAAATTTAATGCAAGGAATCAACAGTATACTTCAAGTTCTCTAATAATTTACTTATGAACAAGCCTAATGTTTAAATACATTTCTAGTATAATACTTTCATCTGAAGAAGTCGAGCAAAATATTTGATGGCTTGTGGAGCACACCGTGAGCGTATGTTCAAATAAAATTCCTGTACAATAAAACTACTTAGGGATTCACGAAAACACTCACACTAGCACAAATCACTTTATTTAACACTTTGACAGGCCAACTACAACGACAAAAAAAATCATAACAGGTAAGTAATTATGCATTAATAGTTCTATAGCGCGTTTTAATTTCCGAGCAGCGCCATCTATTGGTGGTTTGCGGAAACAATTGTGGAATTCAGTCAAAATCATTATTACGAACTAAACATTCCGCCCACCAAGGACTTGTCCTTTTAAAAACAAACAACAAAATAATCTCTTACAAATGACATAAATACTTATTTAACCAAAGCTTTACAAACCAAATGAACTTAACATCTACAAGTAATATAAACTGGAAAAGGAACTAATAAAATAAGAAATAACAACAAAAAAAATAAATCCGCCCACCGTGACAATGTAAATCATTTGTCAAGAACACAAACTTTACTTAATGGTCTCTTTATTAATCCATTTTTACACCGTATAGTTACTACCCGAGTTACATTGTCCGGTCCAACATGCTTATCTACAATTATACCTAAAAGCCATTTAGTTGGTGGTAAGCTATCGTCTCTAATAATGCAAATATCATTAACACTGGGTTCTGGTAATTTAGAATTCCATTTATATCTTTGATTTAAACAAACCAAATATTCTTTAGACCATCTTATCCAAAAATCACCAACCATTTTCTGAACTAACTTCCATCTATCAATACCAGTAATATTACAATCTGTATAATTATCATAAGAAACATTAAACATAGGTTCTCCGATTAAAAAATGACCTGGCGTCAGGGGGAGAGGGTCATTTGCGTCATTACTCAAAACCGATATGGGACGCGAATTTAAACACGCTTCAACCTGCGATAAAACTGTAGACAACTCTTCATAAGTCAGCGTAGTATCCCCAATTACCTTTCGTAAATGCCCCTTAGCACATCGTACACCGGCTTCCCATAATCCACCGAAATTTGGCGATTGTGGAGGAATGAAATGCCATGTCGTAGACTCCAACGTCAAAGCTTCAGCGATCTCTTGGGGCAGATTTGACTTGGCGCAATCAAACATCTCACGTAATTGTTTATCAGCTCCAACAAAATTCGTGCCATTGTCACTGTAAAGGTCTTGACAATGACCTCGCCTTGAGGTAAACCGCCTGAAAGCTGCAATAAAACCTTTTGTTGACAAATCAGTAACTGCCTCAATGTGTACTGCACGCGTAACCATACATACGAACAAGCTGATGTATCCCTTGTAAGATTTCGCTCCACGGCCTGGTGAAAATTTGATATTAATAGGACCCGCGTAGTCGACTCCAGTCGCTTTAAATGGTTTACAAGGTTTCAGTCTCGCGTCTGGAAGTTGTCCCATTAACTGAACTCTAGCTGCTTTGGAGTATCTCATACAAGTGATACATTTGCGATAACATCGCTTGACTTGATCTCTAGCTCGTATTATCCAATACTTGGAACGAAGAAAGTTCAACATAATCTGCGGACCACCATGCAGAGTCTTGTCATGCGCGTCCGCGACCAAAAGCTGAGTAAGGTGACTGTTAGCTGGTAATATAATTGGATGTCTAGTTTCATAACTCACATCAGCTTTATCGATTCGTCCTCCCACTTTAAGCAACCCGTTTTGATCCAAAACTGGGCAAAGAGTATGAAGTACACTTTTCTTCAAGACTGCTTTCCCTTCTAGTATCAACTTTATCTCTTCTTCAAATTCAACTCCTTGAACTTGTTTGATACACATCTCTAATGTCTGATTCATTTCCTTAACTGTCACGTGTCGTTTAACCCATACAGGTAATTGCTGTCTTTCTTCCTTTTTCATCAACATTCTTCTACAAAATGACATTACTTTTAACATCTTTGTTAAGCTTGAAAATTTCGTCCATTCATAATGTTCTTCTTTTATCTGTGTTACCTTCATAGAAACTATTCTTTCTTCTTCATGTGTTTCATCTATTTTACATTTTGACTCTTCTAATTTAGATTGCTTCAGCCAAACAGGTCCATGCCACCATAAATATTCGGAATGCATTTCTGAGGGCTGCAAACCTCTTGACGCACAATCCGCAGGATTTGTGTCAGTCGAAACATGTTGCCATTGTCCGTAGTCCATAATCGAGAGAATGTCTGATACACGATTGCTGACAAATGTGGTCCATTTGCTAGCTCCACCTTTCAACCATGCCAATACGATTGTGGAGTCAGTCCACCCATAAAGATTTTCTTTCGGTATGTTCATGACTTGAGATATCTCAAATAGCAATTTTGCTGCAAGAGTTGCACCGCATAGTTCTAATCTGGGAATTGACACTACCTTATCTATTGGGGCAACCTTTGTTTTAGCCGATATCAAGTTGACATGTATTGATCCGTCAGGCTCTATAACCCTAATATAGACGGCTGCAGCGTACGCAGCTTGAGACGCGTCAGAAAATGCGTGTAACTCAAGAGAGCTACTGCTGGTACTCTTAATCCATCGAGGAATCTCAATTTTCTTGATTTCAACCAGATCATTTCTGAATGTAATCCACTTCTCTTGCAACTCACCGGTGATATGATCGTCCCAGTCTAAATGTTCTTGCCATATTTTCTGGATAATAATCTTTGCTAAAACTACAACTGGCGCAATCCAGCCCATTGGATCATATAATCGAGCAATGTCGGACAGAACCTGCCTCTTCGTAATTGGTAATTTTACTTCAGGTAAGGCGACCGTGTATTCAAAATTATCTGTAGCTCGATCCCACTGTATTCCTAGAATCTTCATCATATTATCAGCTTTGATTGGCACTGACTGTTCCTTATTGTTTTTGTTCTCTCCAATATATTGTAATAACTCGGTGCTGTTGCTACTCCATTTCTGAAGTTGAAATCCTCCAGACATCATTAGATTATTCATTTCATCATAAATATTTTTAGCTTCTTCTTCTGTATTGCATCCGGTCATTAAATCATCAATGTAATAGTCTCTTTTAGTAATTTCAGATGCCTTTGGAAAATTATGTGTTTCCTCGTCAGCCAGCCTTTGTAACGTCTTTACTGCCAGATACGGTGCGCATGCCGTTCCAAAAGTTAATGTCAGCAACTTATAGTGCTGAATAGGCAAGTCTGGATTAGGTCTCCAAAGAATCCTTTGAAAATCCGCATCTTCGGCATGTACAAGCACCTGCCTATACATTTTTACAAGGTCAGCGACAATACAAATTCGATGCGTGCGAAACCTCATCAATAAATGCCTTAAATCTTGTTGAAGCTTAGGTCCAACCAGCAGATCATCATTAAGAGAAACGTCATTGATGCCTTTACTTGATGCATTAAAGACCACGCGAACCTTTGTTGTGTCCTTGTCGTCTCTAACTACAGCATGGTGAGGTAGATAAACCGCTTTAGGATTATCTATGTCTGCTCCATCAACAAGAGTCATATGCTTAAGAGTCACATACTCATCTAACACCTTTCGATATTCTTCATATAATTTAGGATCTTTTGTTAATCTCCTTTCTAAAGCTATAAGTTTTTTCGTTGCTATATCCTTCGACTGTCCATATTGACATGCAGGATCCTCATTCTTAAATGGTAGTTTGACAACGAACCTTCCTTCTTTATTTCTAACAGTTGTAGATTGATAGATGTCTTCACATAATTGCTCCTCCTTAGTCAGTCTCTTCTGAATCTGATCAGGTTCAGCCTCTAATTCCCAAAAACGTTTGAGACATTCGTCGTCCGGAGTGAAACGTAAATGTAAACTTGTAACATTGTCATTAGCTGAAGATGAATCCGACAATTTACCATATAAAATCCACCCAAAGACCGTATTTTGCGCTAAAAGTTTTCCTTGAGGTTGTTTCATCATGCCGTCTAATAAAACTTCATAATACACTTCAGCTCCTAATAAAACATCAATTTTACCTGGTGAAGCAAAATTCGGATCAGCTAGATTAAATTTCTGGAGTTCCAGCCAGTCGGGTGTTTCCAACTTACAACCTGGAAGCAGCGAAGTAAGTGAACCTAGAACATAAGCATTTACATGATAGGTAATTTCGGGGTTATGACGCGACTTAAGACCTAAAGTTACCATATATTTTACACGCGTTTGACCACCTCCCAAACCTGATACCATGCCATTCACAGAAAAACGTTTGAGACCAAGTAATTGAACCGTTGCTTCCGTAACAAAAGAAGCTTGAGAACCTTGATCTAGCAACGCACGAATAGGATATGTCTTCCCGTTTCTTGAACGAGCCTTAATTATAGCAGTCGCCAGCAGCACTTGATAGCTTATGTCTTGCTTTGAGAAATTCGCCACTATATTTAGTGGGTTAGCTATGCATGACCCAGATTGCTTCGTTCCGTCAAATTTGTTTCGATTTTTCTCTCCTTGATTAGTAATCGTCTGTTCCGTGAACTCTTCCTTATCAAAGTGTAACATAGTGTGATGTCTTCTGCCGCATTTCTTGCAACACGTTGGTAATCGACATTTCATAACAACATGCGTCGGTTGCAAACAATTAAAGCATAGCCCTTTTGATTGTATAAAATCTCTTCTTTCCTGCACAGATTTCTTCTCAAACTGTTTACACAAATTCAAATAGTGACACTCGCCACACAGAGCACATATTAAATCGTTCTTCTTGATATCCTGTTGCTGCACCGCTGAATGGAATGATCTAGGCTTAGTTACTGGTTTCTTCACTTGAGTCAACGACTTAGTTTGCTTACTAGAGTCTATCATCTCCATGCTTCGGAATCTAGCTTCTAGAAATTCAACCAGTTGCGACCACGAAGGCATATCTTCCGCCATAAGACTTATCTGCTGTTCCCATTGTTTATGAGATTCCACATCCAGTTTGGAAACCACAAGATGAACTATTATAACATCCCATGTTTCAGTTCTTATTCCAATATTGTTCAAAGCTTTCAAACAAGAAGACGTCGTATCTAGTAATTGTTTGATACCATGTGAAGAATCTGTATTGATTTGTTTTTGTGAGAAAAGTATCTTAAGAATTGCGTTTGAATTATACCGTTTGTTGTTGTAACGTTTAGTCAGTTGTTTCCAAGCCTCATCATAATTTTGGTCTGTGGTAGCGAAATTACGCAGCATGCTCTCTGGTTCTCCTTGTACACTGCTTTTCAGGTAGTGCAACTTTTGAACAGCTGATAGTTTCTCATTGTTATGTATTAGCGACAGGAACATATCGTAGAATGTCTGCCACTCCTCGTATTTACCACTGAACGTTGGTAGTTGTATTCTTGGAAGCTTAACTTCATTACACGGCGGGGTATTCGATTCAGGTTTGTGCTTTTCAGTGAACTTGCTTTGTACTTCTTTGAGATCCGACATGTGGGCGATGTACATCTCTTCAAACTCATCATATTTATCATTAGTAAAGTAAGGTAAAACTTGCTCTTGTTCAGGTCTGATTATCTGAATAAGTTCTCTGTGATTACTGTTGAATTCTGCACGCAACTTTTCTAACGTATCGATCCTTGTGTCCACATAACCTTTAGTTATTCTAATTTTTGGAGTCTTTTTATAATTTGTTTGAGCTTTCTCTAACCTTCCCAGTAGATCAGTTTGATTCTTAAGTAATTTCTCAGCCATTTTTCAAAAATTGAAAATTGTTAAAAAATATTCTAAGTCCGTAGAATAAAATCTCAAAAAATTACAAGTTGAAGATGACCCAAAATTTTTCTAAGTCCAAAACCACTGCTAATTTTTCTAAGTCCGTAGAATAAAATCTTGAAAATTTACAAGTGTTTTACAATGCAGAGTCCAAAGTCCATCCGGGGTTTCGGCACCATGTACAATAAAACTACTTAGGGATTCACGAAAACACTCACACTAGCACAAATCACTTTATTTAACACTTTGACAGGCCAACTACAACGACAAAAAAAATCATAACAGGTAAGTAATTATGCATTAATAGTTCTATAGCGCGTTTTAATTTCCGAGCAGCGCCATCTATTGGTGGTTTGCGGAAACAATTGTGGAATTCAGTCAAAATCATTATTACGAACTAAACAATTCCGATGAACATAATTGAATTTCTGTAACACCTTAACATAACAAGCTGTTTCAATATTGATAAGGTGAATAAATAAATCGTTATCGAAGTCAAACAGAACAACATTTTCTTTAATGTTATATCTTTGGTTGACTAGTTTTTGACATGCAAAAGAGACTTTTTTCGGAAAATTCTCACAAAAAAACTCGGTACTCGGTCTACTACACAATGTAATTCTAAAATGAAAGCTGCTCGTAAAAGCCAACTAGTATTGAAAAAGCCCAAAAACAAGTGTACAAAAAGCAATAGAGGTATGTACATACATACATACAAAACAGGTGGACACAATGCAATTGTGTGGAATACGGAACGGATTCATTTCGTGTAATGGCGAGCGATAGATCCTCGCAGCTCGCAGCGTAGTGCACTCTGTTATTACTTTACTTGTGTGTTGTTATTGAATGAAGTTGCTTTTTCATTCACTATTATTTATTAACTTTCGAATGTGCATAGAATCATGTTTGTTCAATTCTTGTAATTTTGAAAGGTGACTTTTACAACAAACTAGCTATTACACTCAACCCATTTGTCAAAAGTACACACAATTTTTGTACAAAATAAAACTAATTTTTGATTTTCCGCTCGACGAGCGATAACTACAACAAAGGGATACAAAGGATATAAAAGCGGTTACGTGAGACATATTTAATCTGAAGTTCGTGTGTTAGGTGCGAGGGAAATAATCGAAATAACAGCGAATGTCCGGACAATGGGCGAGTAACGAACGCACAGGCACAATACAATGTCGAAAACTCGTATGTTTACAGCCGCGTGCGGTCGACCTCATACAATTGCGGGCTTTTCTCAAACGAACCGTATTGATTATGAACAAAAAGGATTCTATATAAACAAAAAGAGTCCATTTTAAAAAGATGAGTATGTAAACGTAAGCTAAACTTTGAAAAGTTAATCTACGTATTAAGATATATAAAAACTATAAGGGTCGAACAATGCATATTTGGTAGAGTCTCCTTGGATAATTTTACAACTAAATTAAAATAAAACTTATGTAAAATATACACGCAAATGTACCTTAAAATTAAAATAGACAAAATGAAATCTTGTTACTCAATCTATCATCAATAACAAAGGTATGTTGTTCGTTGAGTAAAAAGGCTATACGAGTTGTCAGCGGTAATGTATGGGGCTCGGATATTACGTGTCACATATTTTTACAAATTTTCGCAGCCGCAGGAAATTGAAACGCCTCGTTATACAAACATACATACTGGTACACGCAAGCAGCACCGATACATGCGATGTGACCCCACTCACTTTAAATGCCATTTCCTCTCATTCATATAAGCTTTTATTGAACACGACAACTTTTATGTTATTTCTTCTGAGCATTCTTTATTGAAATTATTTTTGTACACAATATGTGGCCAACTGAATACGTAATCATAAACGAACGTAACGATACATAATGAATGAACCGCAATAGACCTTCCGTATGGATCGATGTGCGGCCGCTATACCACATATTTAATCGTCGTGCTATAATCATTGTTTGCTGAGATTCGACGTGTGCACACAGCCGCGTCTACAATGCCGTAAAAACGATAATGCGACGATTACGATCCCCAAAAGACACATACAGTGGTTTTCCGATAATTCTGATCGTTAAATTTCAACCATAATGGCGAAATTGTGATTGCAATTGTTAGTAATAAAGGTACGCAATTTACTAACATAAGACACTCCTTTATCAAAGACCACTGGAATGAACGATATAATTGCAAAGATAAGCGTGATGTCGCACCCGCCGCCGTCCGCTCGCGGCTTTTCAAATTATTAACAAAATGGCGTCACAACAATTCGCGCCAAAAGCGCGCGAGTGATTTGATGTCGCCCCGAGCTGCTCACATGCTTCGCGTGCATAAATAAAAATGAACAAAACAAACTGAATTGTGTTTTGTTACAAATTTAACTTTTTTTAATCAAATTTACGTTAACTCTCGTCGAATTCGGAAAGTTACTTTAGAATTTAATTTATGTATCTATTGTAAAACTTCAGTGCATGGACTTATGTAATCTCGACTGATCAAGTTTAGCACAAAATTAGAATGGAGGGTCAGTTCGTATCCTGATTGCCATAGTGCAGCAACTTTCCCGTGGATGTCGAACGTTCAACTATCGATAAGCCAAATTAGTCGGATTTTGAATACAAATTGAAAAACAAAATATTGTCGTTTAGTTTATGACACATATAATAAATTACAATATACGATGCAGAACACTCGACTCGGGTCTTGAACTAATGACACGTCAGGCACACGCCGCCTCCGACTCCGAACACCTTCTCAAGTGACGTCGAGTGAATACCCGCCGCCTGGCCTGCTCTACTCCGCTGCGTAATCTTCACATATTATCATGTTAATATTAAGTAGCCCTTTATGTTAATGTGTAAAACTACTATATACTGGTTTTCAATACAAAATTTGCTTTTTTCTTATATGTATGTTATCATTAATAGTTAAGCTTTGTGGCGACCGACGTAGCGAGATGACATCGTAAATATTTACAGCGATACGTCGAATGGAGGAAGCCGTAACAAATGGTAATAGCTATAAAATATCTCCATCTATAGCATAGAGAAATTGCCATTGAAATAGAACTATAAATGGTATTTATTGCATATAACAGCAGTTAACGCTCCGAGACAGATGGCGAGCTGGGATAATCTTTAAATCTTACGTTTGCCAAATTGAATTTTTGTACTTTCACCAATCTTAATTTCTCAAACATTTTATATTGAAGTGAGGATGTCTGTCGTTTAAAAAACTGAACTAAATCTGAATTACTACAAAATATAAAAATTATGTTTAATTAGATTTTTGAAGAGGTAGAGAGTACTTGTTAAGTACGTCGAAGAGGTACAAGATTGCATCTACACACATACTCGTATAAATATTATTAAAATAATTCCTCATAACGTATTCAAGATTGAAGGCGAGCACGTTTCCATACATTGAGTTATTGAGGCGCTCACTTGTCGTTCCGCTCTCTATGTAATTCATTCGATCGCTTTGCAAATGCGCTCCTAACTCCTGAATATATTGAATAAAAACATGAGATAAAATCATTTCTACTCAGTCATGAAAACTTTATTTTTCCTTTGAAAATCATATTATATCAACATATTAAAGCATTTATTATTTAATATTCGACATTTTTCAGATTTTAAAGTTCCAAAAGTTGATAGTTGTTTGCTACACTATAGTTTGTAAGGTCTGGTTATTCTGCAAGTTTAATATCTTCGTCGGGACACGTGTCATCCTGTAGGACTGCGAGCTGCGGCCCGGCGCGAGACATTAAGATGAATGGAATACAAGATGAGGGGCGAGGGAACAGCGGTCCACATTAATTACTTGCTGCAACCCTACTGCCTTGTCCCTGAGGGCTGCGACCATCTCACTTATCGTGTAATTTAAACAAATTATCTCATCATTTACAAGAAATACGCTTAGTTTATTAAATAATTGATGGTAATTGTACACAAAAAGGAAAAGTAATTCGCAATCGTATATTAGATACTCACCATTCTCTACAGATATTATAATTAACTTTTTAAAAAGACAAATTATATTGCGTGATTATGTACTGAGTTATGCTGTTTTATTTAAGATATATTTTAATTGATAGATCGCACAGGATTTCGTCAGTAAACAGTAAACATCTGGTCTAGTTAAGTCGTCCACCCCGGATTCATTCATGTAACAGATTGTGCCAGCTTATATTGGTTCTATTTTTATATTATGTTAGTTTGTGGTAGATCAGAAAAATAGAAGGAAATTGGGTATAGTATATAAAAATAAAATCCAATTTGAAATTGAAAATATTTAATAAGATCTCACACTGTGAGAACACTTTCACTTAACCTAAACACGTGCTTACACACTCGTACAAACAACAGAGGTAGTTATTCTTCTTCCACTTGGGACTGTCTCTTTTTCTTTTTCTTCTTTTCACTCTTGGGCTCCTCGGGCTGAGCTTGGGACTCCTCTACCTCCGCTACAGCTTCCTCAGCTTGTGAAACATCCATTGACTTTTTCTTCTTCTTCTTTTTCTTTTCAGGGGCACCATCAATGCCATTGTCAAGTTGATCTTGTGATTCCTCTTGAGGTTCTGCCTTGATCTTCTTTTTAGGTTTGACCTAAAAAATTGCCTTTTTTAATTCTCAATATCTTAACCTAAGAGATCAAGTTAAACTATGTATTATAGTTGAAACTGAAACTGAGCCACTATCATATGAGATATAAGCCGGGAAGAGAGGGATTTATGCTAACATAAGACAAGTTGCAGCCAAACCTTTTCTAAAGAATGAAAGTGTTACGAGATTTGAAATAAACAACTTACATCTTCAGCACCATCTTCCAGCTTCACCCTCTTTGTTGCTACCTCTCCATCCTCTTCTGGAGAATGTTCTCTCTTGATGGTCTTCTTGCCAAGTGTGCTGTCTGCACCCACGGGGTATTGGAACTTCTCTCTGTAACAAAACATTTATCATGAATTTGTTGACATTGTTGTAAATGGTAGATATTTCTTAAATTTGCTAATCATATGTATATACTCACGTTTTACTGTGATATTTCTCAAATTTCGCCTTAGCCTTGGCGGTGCCGCTGATCCTCCTCAAGTTTCCTTCTTCCAACAGTCTCAGCTTATTCTCTAACTTGACTTTGTGTTCGGCTCCCAGCTCAAATGATACATCATCGCCAAATGCATCCACTCTGGTTACAAGGGCTGCCTTGGCTGCCAGCATACGTGACATCTTGCCCTTGTTCTTGGTACTACATTGACCCACCAGCTGGGCGTGATATATCAAACCATACTTAGGGGTGTCCTTTTTAGTTTTTAAAGCTCTGAACAAAGCTTTTTCTGCACCAAATATTTGTATTGTGGATGCAGGATGTTTGGCTAAATTCATCAGTGAACCCGCATGAGCTATTAATCTCGCCCCAATATGTTCTCCGATCAACACAGTTAGGTTAGGCGCCATTGCCATCATACGGGCTTTAAGGTAGTCAGTCAAATGTGTTCTGTAGTCAGTTATTGATATGATTTCATCGCATAGGTTCTGTATGTTCATGATATCATCATCTGATATCTCGGTGCCCATTGATATTTCTGCTGCTTCCTTAACTTTTTCTTCTAAATCTTCAGGTAAAATGTCCGATAGGTCAGTCTTGGAAGCATTATCTCGAGTTCCAATAAGTTTTACTATTTTGACAAATAATGTATTGTCTGTAATAATTTTACCTAGTTCTGGGAAATGCCAGCCGTACCACTCTCTACATCTCATTACGTAATTATTTAGTTCTTTGTCCAAATCATCTAGGAGGCATTGAGCTTGGACTATCATTGTGTCTATTTTATCCGGGGAGAATTTCAACTTGTATCGGGATAGAGAATGGGCCAGACCCAAGGCCATAGCAGTCATCTCCTTCTTTGGCAGGCCTGTGAGCAAGCTGTCCATTTGAGAACGGATACATCTCATCAGTTCTTGCACATTGCTGTTGGAGACACATTGTAAATCAAACTTTTCTTTTATGGCACTGCCGAGCTTCGCATCTCCAACCAGTAGCTGGTCCTGGACTTCCTTACATACATATTTCTTGAGAGCTTTCTTGAGGGTTTTAGAAAGTTTTCCCTCGATAGCTGCGGTGGTAGCAGCTAATGCTTCAGTGGTATCTTCAAATTTAATGAAATTCTTTAGTTTTACTCTGAAAAGATTAGATTAAATGAATAAAAAGTTTCACATAGTATTAAATTTCAACAGAGAAACAACAAAATGATGCTAGTGGAATCAAATATTACACATTTAAATTTGAAATGAGGTGGTTTTTTAATATAAACTGATTTGAAATATATACTTATTATGTGTTACATTACTTATCATACAATTATGTATATTGAGACACTTTCAAACAATATAACAATCATAAATACCAATGACGTATATCAAGGATGTGTACAAATATTAGCAAGCTACATATAGGTATTAATATTGTATGTAAAAAAAAATTACTAACACAGAGGAAGCACCTTCGGGAGTATTGAACTCTTGATACAAGTCATCAATTTCTGACAGCTTGGATTCATCAAGCAACTGCAACAAACAAATTATTGTATTCCACATAGAACATACCACTTTTTAGGCAGTTGTAACTCATTAGACTTGTAACATGGTTTGCACCTATTGACTTGTCATGTTTTCTATAAACATATGAATGGAATATTACAGTTCCCTTTAACTGTATTTACCCCTTACCTGTATGGACCGTATTAAAATTTGTATATTGTTATTAATTTAATGTTGCTAACAAGTCATACTGGTTGATTGTAGTAGCACCAAACATAAGAATTAAAGTGATTTTATTATGAATGTAATGAAATTAGGACTTCAGTGAAACTCATACATTGAGAAACTTTTATACAATTACTAAGGAAATTTATGTTTTTACTATATTTTAGTATAAATTGTGTTTGGACGCTACAAATGCTAAGTAGGTTAGAATCAACACGTGTTATGGCTTACCTTGAAAATGGCATAACCCGCCGAAGTTTCAAATAGAACTAACATTTTACACGATTAAATGCACTTATCTTAATACATAAAACAAATTCTTTTCGGTTCTAAATAGTAAATTTCATAAAATTTTGAATTTTTGCAGGACGCTAACCATTGCGGAGGCCTGCTTGTTTGACGTTTGTAAATAAGTTGCCAGTATTATTGTCTTAAAAGATGACATAGTTGCCATTAAAAAAAGGAAAATCCTCAAAAAAATAAAATAAAATAACTATCACTAATTGATCATCAATATTGGATATCTTTTAAGTTTATATAACCTAACCTACCGTACCCCAGTGAATTATCATTGTAAGCAAAGCATTGGCTTAGAACGATATGAGTTATTTATTCAATATCTGTTTAATTATTATAATTTTTTAAATTAATTTTATTTTTTTATTATAATTTCAAATATTTGATTTAGGTATAACCAAATCCGAAAACTAAGATCTACTGAGACACTAGCTTCATAGTTATGCAATAAAATGTAAATGGGAATTGAAATGGATTTTTAACAAACATTAACTTTTTAACGTTTTAATTGTTTTGGTGTATGTATTACAGTGGTTACTGTATTATTCAATTCATTATAATTATAACAAGAAATGGTAACATAATATTATTACCTTATGTCCGGTCCCAGACAAGCGTAACGGACATACAAGCCGACTGTTTGTCCTCTTTCATTATGTTAGTTCCCGTCGGCCGACTGAGGGCAGACAAACAAAATAGTGCCTAGCGGGATTGGTTTACACCGAGACAAACGGACGCCAAAAACACATGGGGTTTCAGTTATATAACAATTGTATTTTTCACAAATAGACGTTGGAACTGTGTGGTTGTTATAAAGATTTTTATTTATTTGATGAATATGAACTGTGCAATATAAGAGTGTCGTTGTTTTTCCATTATTATTTTATTTTGCCGTGTATTGATTATTTTCACGACGAAGCATTTTATATTTATTATAGAGAATGGTATGCAATATGATACGCGTTATATTTTTATGAGTCATCTTAATTTCCTGTGGCAGGAAAACATCGTCGATATATCCGCTCCCCATCTCCCAATACCCATCCCCCGTAAATTACCCCTGACAAGTCATTATATCACTAATCTATATTGACAGCAGACAGATGTATATATTACCCTTTAAATGTTCCTTTATTATTTATTAGTTGTTGCGAAAGACTTCGTCCAATCGAAATTAATATAGTTTACATGAGCCGAGGATAGAGTGGCTCTCCAATAGAATGAAAGTATTTTCCACTTTGTTACAGTAGTTTCGTAGTTTATTCAATGCAAACAAAAAACAAATCTTTCTTTCTTATTATATCAGCAGATATTATTTTTGTATAAGTATAATGGCGGAGTTTTATCAAATTCTATTAATTGCAGATGGCCAATTGCTCGTGCAATTTCTTTAACGATAAATCTTTCAAGTGCTAATACATTCAGCGGATTGTCAACGCGGAGTATTATGTATTGACATACAAATAAATCATTCGGCAGTCTCCCGCAGACTTCCATCAATGGTATTTATATTCCGCAGGGCATATTGAGCTGATCGCTTTGAATCAGGCTTTCTATAAGAGGCGCGAAGGCGCGCAATAGCGCCACCGCCACCGCCACCGCCACCGCCGCCGGCACGGCATAGCTGTGTGCTCAGCTGAATAGAATATAGATAATAATAATATGTGGAACGGAATCCATTAGGCGCTCGTGAGTGCTTCGTGCATGCGACGGACGTGCGTCTCCTTCATCGAAATGTTTGTACAAGGTCACGTGGACGCATACATTAGTTTTCAAACTCTTAACGTAGTAAGCTACAATGTACTTAACTTGCTTATGCTGACTTAAGTACGTTTTTATTGTATAATAACTTTCCTTTGCTAATGACAATATTGGCCTAAACGACATATGATGTCGTAAAATGGAGAGTAACCAATGTGACCTATAAAATGTTGTGTACGGATCTATAGAACATTTTTAATATGTTTATCTTTTTAAGTGAAAATAAAGATTTTGATATCATGTGCAGTTTATACGAGATACTTAACTCTGTGGTCGGTGCGGTCACAACGTTTTTATATTTATCGCTTTGTTAATGTTGCAGCTCGCGTTTTACTGTTAAAAGCTGTTTTCAAAAGAAGCTGTTGCTTTTTATTAGCGTCGTGAAGCGGCAGCACTGGACTCCTGAAAGATATGGCTCCTACCGGAAGTGTAGCTCGGCTATTTATTACCTGTTTTCCTGAAACTTAAGCTTTTATGTTAAATTTTATTGAACCATTTAATATATTAATGCTCGTAGGTACATAACAGTGCGCAGTAGGTACATAATAAAATGCTAGAAGACTTGTACGAAATTAAATAGAAACTAGTTATAGCAGCTTATATATAACCTTTAAAATCCGTTTCCGTAACTATTTTATTATTTCTCGGTAGTAACTTAAAGCTCAGAGATTATTTATATCTGGACTGTGATTCCATAGTTTTAGTAATCCCTGCTCTTCTCTTTGGTCTCTCTCGACTTCGTAGCGTACGTAAAATTACAAATATTTGTTTTTTTTAAATCGGTTGCCGCTGTGTGCACAGC
Source organism: Papilio xuthus (assembly GCF_000836235.2). NCBI lineage: Eukaryota > Metazoa > Arthropoda > Insecta > Lepidoptera > Papilionidae > Papilio > Papilio xuthus. Next base: position 198,897 of record NW_013530064.1, read on the forward strand.
ACTCGTCACATTTAGTTTTATTTCGCTTAAATAACATGCATTACTGAACAAAATTTTCAGTACTTGATTTAATAAAGGCTTCTCGCGTCAACACATAAAGTTAAAATTGTCAACGTAAATGCAATCTAGTCCATAAGTAAGCAGGGACAAATTGCATTAAGTCGTGGTAGAGAGGCACCGGCGGCGGAGGCGGAGGCATCCATCTTGGTCGGGGCGAAGGCGCGTTGTTTGCGGGTGTAATTTACGTCGAGTCGCCAGTTTTGTCGCGCCACTGCTTCCTCAACAATGGAAGGCAGTAATGCAACCCAAATTTAAGCTTTATCACATACATGTAGAGTTTACATTGGTTTGTGAAGGTGTAACTGGTTTTATCGTATCGGAAGTGTGTCGGATGGCGTGACAAATTGTAACAGATTATATTTTAACAAGGTTAATGTTAGATGACACAATATTTACTAATCTGTGTTGTTTTGAATTTAATTATCAGTGATGCATCGTTGTTATTAATTCAAAAGTTTAATAACGCTGCGAACGGCGGCAGATAATCGATTCGGCAAAATATTTGGAAATGCCAGTGTCACTCGTTAAAAAATTATATACAATCTGTTCTTTGAGAACTAATTTTAACTTAAGTTTCATTTCAACATTATTCTATTAGTTATAAAACACCTGCAACTTAGCCGCAACTTTGGGGTGAATTTATTAAGTACGAAAGGCAAATATCTCTTCGGGCCAAGTTGTGAGCAGCTGTTACGCAACAAATTTGCATTTGGTATTAGAATGGAGTTGGTTGTGGAGCGGCGGCGTTGGCAGTTCGCACCCAAGTCGGCCACTCAACAACTAATAACCAACAATAGATGGGTCTATGATCTGCGAGCCATGAACCCACCGCCACACCGCTTAATGTATGCCGTTCGTTAAGAACGCCTATTATTAAATGTCAAACACGATATACAAAGGTTTAATTAAATTGACACAATTTATTGAGTAACTTCATAGAGATCCGTATTTCAGCTGCTATTAGTATTATACTAAGTATAAAGTTAGTTAGATAGTGTTTATACGATTAAAAAATAACGTGTTATTCGAGAGAGGGATAGCAGTGTCATTAAAAAGAACTCGAACCTTTATATTCATTTACTTATTAAATGTGAATATTAATTATTTTAATTTGCAACTGTTTCAATAAACAAGTTAATAACTTAAGTTGTAAGTGTATTGTGCCAACTTAGGAAGCTCTTACGGTGAACACGTGAACTTACCAAAGTTGCCGTGTTGTGTACATGGAGCCTGTAGCATGTAGCCTCTATATTTGCACTAACGTAGCTTGTTAAAGTTAACTTAAATAAACATGTCTCAGTGTGAATGTTAAGATACTGCAGTGTTGGTAAATTGAAACAACTGATCAGTTCCTAGTTCTGTACTCTCTATGTTATGAAACTGAGGGTGCGAAGCATTTTCATCAAAGAAATAAGGTAAGTATTTGCGACATTATTTGTTGTACGAAAATAGATGAAATTATGTATCAAGTAATTATTAGAATGTTGCCAGATACATGACAGGATGGCAGGGCGGCATACGTGACGTCATTAAAAAGCGCGTGGCTGAGCGTCACGTCATCACTGTCCACGCAAATAACTCGCCTGATGAATGAAACGTCACGGGGTTCTGTCGGCGCGCCGATTTATAAAGCTTTGTGACGCCGCTTTCATTTCCGTTTATTTTTGAATATTTATGAAGTACTAAAGCTTCAACAGGTTATGTGAATATAAAATATCAGTAGATAAAATGATTTGTGAACTCAATATTTGCTTTTGTAGATTTTTAAAGCGAGCTTATGTGATTTAGAGCTTTTTGCTTTGTGCGATATAACAATATTAATTCAGAGACTTTCATCACAACAAAAATGAAACAAATATAAATACCAATATACGTTCGGTTTCGTTACAATTTGATGATGTTTAGAATAAAGTGTTTTTAACAATTCGTTCTAAGTAACAAATTAAAATCTTTTATCCAACTAAATATGTTTATTATAAAAAAAAAACTATAATATTCAAAGTAGGTGTAGTGTGAGATTGATTGTCGGATCATGAATATGCAGATGGCCAATTACAAGGATCCTTTCCCGCCATTAGACCGCTATCACTTCCGCTCCTCACCTCACCTCACATCACCTCGCCTCGCCTCACCCAACCTCACCCCCGCCACAATCAGAATAAAATGAATCCTTCAAACACACGAGTTTGTATAAATATACATAGATACGTAGCATGTGTATTATTTTTAAATATATAGTATCAAAATATTCTCAAACAAAAATATATCTCCAGTATTTTTTTAAAGAATATGATATGCGAGAGAATAAGGGAAAAATTGCTTTTCAGCATCACCACCTTTGTTATCGTGTTTCACATAATAAAATGATTCCAGTCAAATATTTCTTAGCAATTTGATGTGATAAAGCCGCATCAATTTACCGAATCAATGAGCCGTATAATGTGCAGAGATTATCAAATCCCCCAAATATTTATTTAATTAAATTATAAGAAATGCAAGCGGTTTTTTTAAGAGAAAGTTCTATATTGTGTTGACTGTATTACCACCACCATTTACTCACACAATGTTTAATACACAATTAAAATACTTGTAAGAACATTAAAGGTAATTAAATCTCTAGACGCAATGAATATGCTACGTAATAAATTATTATGAGGTCATAAAATGTGGCAAATTCTAACAATAATACTCTCACATTTTATTCTTCTTTCGAGTCAAAGTACTCGGGCCAATAACTCCGGTAAGGTTCAGAAAAAGGTTTTATAGAAATTATGAAAATAGGTATGAGATAAGCGGTTTACGAACAATATTTAATTAAGTGCGTAGAGCCGGGGTCGTAATAGACAACTGGCGGTAGCTCGCGCGACGCATGAATGAAATTTTTCCTTTGTGTAGGGAACATCAAATGAAACTAATCGGCAGAGGCTTACGTCGACGAGTTATTTTTTTAGTCCTTTCTCTACGCACAAAGGCCGTCCTTAATGACCTTAAATATTTTCCTTAACATCATTTTGCCGGCATGCGAAGTTTATTTTGGTTGGAAGTACATTTAAGTATACTATATTACTGTTATCCAAGAAAATTATTTTTTTACTCGAAGAAATTGCCTCATGGTCATCAGTAACGTCTGCCCACCCGTGTAGGGTGCGGGTTTGACGTATGTTTGTGTCACGTAACAATATTATAAAACGCGTATACCTTCTGATTGATTCAGTCACTACACAATTTAGCGGTTCATCGAACCCGCAATGATACATGGATGGATTACTTTACTGCTGAGCGATGCTTAATACACTTAATATAATAATATGATATATTTATTGAATACATACTCACCTATGTTTAAATACATAAAGTCGTTAAATTGTTATTTTACTTTTGACAACGACTGAATATTTGATTCTATTTGTATTCACTACATAAGTCGCGGACTGATTACACTTTGAGAAGTTTCTGTAGTTTTCTAACATTGTTAGCTAAATCTTCCGGTAGAACTTATAAACGACAAAGTTGTAGTAATTGTACATTTTATAGTTTGTTAATAAAAATATTGTATAACAGTGTTGATATGTGTAATAATTTCTTACGAATCTACTAAGGAGATATCACATGCTAACTTCTGGTCCACGCGACCGGTGCGGGGGTCACATGTCAAGCAGATACGAAACGCAATAACCAATTTGTCACATGTTCAGAGAATCCGAGTGATCAAACAACGACTATCACAAATCAGTTGAAATGTCAAGCCATTTTCTATCTCATTTGTATATGTTAAGGTTACAATTTGCATGTAGACAGCGTGCCGCGGTTCATCGAACAGAATGATGGGAATCTGGAACTATATAAATCATTGTGCAACTGCGCAATGCATAGATAATGTATTCATTGTATGTACATATAGATCTCACTGTATATATATGTTATAAGGTACATTATTCAGTAACTAGATCTGTTGTAGTTCTTAGGCTTGTTTTTGTTGTACTCTAATACACCAGGATGGTTAAGATTTACAGGGTAACTATATCAGGAAATTTAAATATACAACTTACTTCTATACAACATAATATGCACTTTCAAATATTTTAAATATGTATTATACTCGGTGCTAAGATACATTATTTTTATAGGAGTAAGCACAAAGTGATATGAGTTCTCTGGTTGAGGTAACTATGTCAGATTTACTTTAGCTTTTTAAAAATTTGATACTTGAAGTTGTATCGTGCGCGAGAAATCTTTTACTTGGAAAACTTTAAAGCTTCGAGAAGTAGTGAAGTAGTGCGGCACGAAGTTTGCTAAAGTTCCATGAATATTAACAATAGGAAAATGATAAGGAAATGCGGAAAAAGTTCGTTTAATATGTTTCAATTTCTAGAACTGTTTTAATTAATTAGTATTTTTTTTGTTCAATTAGTTTTGTTTAATTCTTTATGGGCTAGTTTCGACTATGTAAAATGTAAAATTTTTGTATCAAGAAAGCTTCTGTAGAGCCAAAGCGCATCTTGAACTCGTAGGAAGTACGGCTTAATTTTGCGGTACTATGGAGGAGTCCAAAAAATCTTGTGTAGATTGTTACTTTGTCTGTATCATTACTATTGAATAGTCAACGAACTTTTTAGGAATATTTTTTCTCAAATATCATTTTTGTTTTGCAGCCATCAAATCTACAACATTTTCTGTGAACTTACGAAGTCATTGCAGTAATAAAACTTTCCAAAGAGTAGTCTTTAATGGAAATAATATTGCGTTTCAGTTTGCAAGTTTTCCACTCGATGGCCGCGGGCACTCCCGCCTCTATCCCCGCTCCCGCCCCGCACGCGACTGCGAGAATATTGTGCAACACTCAAACTAGGAGCCAAGAGAAAACTTTGACAACCATTGCATACAGCCTTTTGTAAATGTTTTCTGTACCTGAAAGACGCATCAAATTTTTCTTTCGAAGAGGATTTTTGAAATGAGAAACTTTACTAATACCATTATTTATAGGACACGTTAACACAAATGAAAATAAAATTACTTCTAAATCGTTATACAGTTCCTGATAACTTTTTATATTTAACTTAAGTTAAGTAACATGATAATAAGCTTTGTTTTCATATAATTTATTATGCAATAGCTTCTGTTCTTAATGACTGATGTTTTAATTTAAATCTTTACCTATATCAAACGTAATTAACAAAATGTGACAAGAATATTTAAGGGAACCAACGCAAATCTGTAACAATTTGTCACCGCGCCGCCCGCCGCTGCCTGCTGCCGCCGCCGCCGCCGGGACACATTTGGTGAGATAAAGCAATCCGACTTTGATAATACCAGTTAAGCGAAAGTGACTCGTATTGCGAAAGAAATAGAGTTTTGAATGAAACATGCAACTACATTTATAGGTGACCGAGATGCGAAAAAGCTAGGGGACTTTTTAAAATCATACAAGAACATTTTGTAACATCAGGTGAATCCGATATCTTGTGAGCTCTTGAAAACTTCTCAGAAGTCTATGCCTTTTAGCAATCTAGCAATAATTTAGTAAACATCTCTACATAATCGTGAACTTGAAGTTTCGTTACTTTCTCTTTATATTTAATAAGTCGCACAAAATATATAAACTTCGTCTTTATCATTGTCAATAATGCAATAGAGAATTGTGATAAATGCTCCTGTGAAATGGTCACAAAATTCAGTAAATGCTGTAAAAGAACTGAACGTGTATCGAAGGGTCGTGCTGACCGCTGGGAGCAATCAGTTGGACAACAAGATGCCAGCTCAGCGGAATTTACCTTTACGATGCGAAGGCGATCAGGTAATGAAGGCAATTCAGATTCGTTCCCGCGTCAGCGCCCAGCCCGCAGCCTGATTGCCCTGACTACTGATCTCTAATTATCTAACGAATGTTCGTTGCGTCATTTATCGCCTTCCTATTCCACGTTTGAGCGTGAACACGGTGTGAGCGACGAATTAGTCGCAAGTCGCAGTAAAATTTCCTTTTACAAAGAAATAGATGGGTGTTCATTGGGTGAATATTCTCAATGTGCCGATTGATTGGCAGGTCGATGGACCCAACGGGAAACAGACAAAAATATTTATTCAACTTAGATAGTTTATTTCCATTTTATAAATCTGAATAAAAGCTGATTTACGTCAAAAGTATTTCCAAACAAAATATTGTAGATTGTAGATATTCACAAAATATTGTTTTGTATAGAAAAATAAGTGAAATTGTGAAGTAAATCACATAGTACCTAAATCTTAAAATCCTATTCTTAAAGATACAGAGAGAAGGGAGTATCACTTGATATATATGTAATTAATTAAACATTGTGTAGCAATCAGTGTGAGGGTGAGACTTCAGGTGCGCGGGGCGATAGGCGTGCGGTGAGGGGCGGGGGAGGGTAATAGGCCGTAAGGGACTTGCACATCCGAGCTCAAAGCTTGATGCTGTTGTACGGAATCTGATTGCAGATTGTAATTTGTTTACTCCGACTTCTTAATAAAACAAATTCATTAATTAATAAGAAGCAAGGGGTTTTATATCGGAACGATGCGAGCATTAAAGGAATTAAAAATCAAAAGTTTAATTAAAAACAGTATGATACTGTTGGTTCATCCCTGGAATAACGCACGTCAGTTATTAATATACCAGTGTTACAAATATATTCAACATGTTATTTCATTATTTGAGTTAATCTGTCGTAAAACTATTAATCCTACGTACACATTATAATTGGAAAAGCTGAAATTGATGCCATCATTTTCTATAGGTAATTTTGTATTGTGTTAGTCACAAAAAATGTAATAGATATAAATGTTGTACCCAGGGAATACACTTACGTTCGCATTTGGAGGAAACGCGTTAACCCTAACATTTGGCAAAGCACTCCCCCAGGAGTCCCGGGCCCGGCGCCTGGTGCTCGCCGCTCGCCGCTTAGTACAGCCGCCTCAATTCACGAGAGGCTGTCTGTCAGAGAGATTTACTTGAGCCCTCTCAGCTCTATTTATATCCGCAAACACAGCTTTTGTTATACATACTGTGTATTATAAATATTAACTTATACCGAGTCTACAGATTTATGCAATTTATATACACGCCCTTCCTAATTCCAGGATTATAGTAAACTAACAGTCGCCCGCGACTTGTCGCGACATGACGCTCGAGTTGCCGTACGGAATTACAAAAAAATAGTAATTCCGCACGGCATTTATATAGCCTATGTCACCTGGAGATAGTGTAACTTCACAATAGTAAAAGAATTTTTCAACTCGGTTCTATAATTTCTAAGTCTATTCAATGCAAACAAACAATCAAATCTTTTCTCTTTATAATATCAGTAAAGATATGAGCAATTTTCTTTAACAAAAGTGAAAAATTCAATGGCACTTGCCTCGTTTATATATGCACGCACACCTAACTAACCTATATTTTAGAACTGAACAATAAATTATTTTATTTATTAATTAAATTACACGAGTTCGTTACTATGTATTATTTTATAAATCGTGTAGTTTTTAAGTCTTATATTCCCACACAATTACTTCATACATTTATATCGCAGCGGAAGGAAGCGCTCTAAGAGCAGGTAACCTCGGAGTCCGCTTTAATCCGTATACTGGAAACACTTTTAAAATAGTGTAAGCTTTTCTTTACTCATATTAATCTTTATAAAAACTAAACAACATTAAAATGTCCTTTGTGTTTGGATAAGTAATAAAATGTGGATATAAATATTTGTATGTTAGCAGTCCTATAAACCATGCATAAGCAAGCGATACAGCGCCGGTGCTGATGCGGTTCCCGGCCGCAGCAACAGTCACCATCGATCTTCTCTGGACGCGTTGTTTGCGGATGTTATTTACGTGGCAGCTCTCTCCCCCTGTCCCCGTCGCCCCCGCCCGCCTAACGCCAGTTGCCGCTCCTCCGGGATAAATCTCTGTCAGTCCGTCGCTCATCACACCTACACGCTGCACTGGACAGTTTGCTTTGTCACTGAAATGCCGAGTTTGCATCTACATGCATAATATAGTCAGTGGAATTCTTCGATAAGAATTGTAGCAAAAGTATTTCAATAGAGATGTAAACATTTCTGGTTGTAAAATAAACCACTGAAACATACAAACGTTTAAAAGAGTCACAAGTTTGTATAACATTCAATCCGACTTAGAAAAAAATCCGAGCGTAAAGTTTGTCCGCTACGTTTCCTCAGTTAAGTGGAGCTGGACTTTTTGCAGGGAGCTGACTGCCGGCGTATTGTCGTCTACAAGTTCACCTGACCTGCGCCATCAAGCGGAAAAACTTGCAAACTGTAACGCAATGTTATTTCATTATAAGCATACTTTGGAAAGTTATAATCGAAGAGGCAGTTCTACAAACTTTGCAAAGAGCATTCGGGATTCGATGTTCATTAAATTTACAAGACTTTTTTACGATCCTGGAGTTTACGGCGTACTTCCTTATTGAAGAAATGTTTTTCTCTTGCTGGGACAAGATTTCAAATAAATTAAGGTGCTAATGTCATAATTTTCGGAAGCTCTTCATCATAACTTCAAAATTCAATAACATTCAAGCCAACATGGACAAAGTTATAAATGTCCTGTTCGAAAAAAATGAAGTATATTAAATGTAAATGAGTGGAATTTATCACAAAGTTATTGTAAAATTTAGAATATAATTTGTATAGATAAAGCAGAAAATACATGAACAAATAGTACTTAACATTTTTCTACCCATAATATGTACGTTGAATACTTTTTAACTACTAAGTTAAGCCGCATTCGCTTAACTTAGATGTTACGCGTGCTCTAAATCTTGTACCGGAAGGAAGTTTTCTAAGAGCAATTAAGTAGTTCCGGTTCCGGTGCTCCGCTAACTATTTGTTCTACGAAAACAATATGGCGGCTACTTTAGAACCGTTCTAGCGACTAGTTTTTTTATTAATTACGAAAGATCTTTCGCATGTCCCAATTTTGATTTCCACTAATTTTTTCATAGTTAAAAAGAATATTTATACATATTCACTGACTTCTTCTTCTTTTCTTCATCAGAAATAATGTAATATTAGCATAACAACTAAACAGTTAATAATGCTGTGATGTCAATCTTCACAGTTCTAAGATTTCTCACAAAGTGTACAAAATCAAATTGAATGGAATCCTTAAACTTAATCCATTAAAAGTTGAGTGTTGCCCCGGGGCGAGGCGGGACGAGGCGGGAGGAGGCAAAACAAGGCGTTACAGAACAACCGCAAACATTTATTGTTGCCTAATCTCTAACTAGATAGAGAAGTGTACAAATTACAATTAAAATTATAAAAAAAAACAATTTTTTTATTTTTGTACGATATTCAGTAAAGATGAAATCTTAGTTATCTTAAAAAACTATGTCCACGTGTGTGCCATCCAAGTGAACCCGCCGGATTACTTCAAGCTTTTCTAGTTTAGCGGTATGCGTACATTTTGGCCGAAATGCCTAAGACAATATTCGAGTTGATTAGAGCCAGCCTTTGTGAGGATTAGTGAGGGAGACAAAAGTATGCCGGTTGCTTAGTGCCAGCACAGATCCGGCCTGATTACTTTCATTAGCTGCTCGCTCCTCAAAGGGAAAATTACAACAGCTTGTCTCTAGCAGCCTCTAGCAGTCCACGTAGACGGCGGTCCTAATTACGATACTTACATTAATTATTCAATAGGTAATTGTTGACATAATGAAAATACACAAGCAACATATTGGGAATCATATCTTTAACCACTGAAATTATTCATATCGAAATAGTTTATCTACAATATTAACTTTATATTTCACTTCAGTCCAAATATTATATGAGGAAGGATGATTTTAATATAAATTTATACTATTTAGGTATAAGAAAAGGGGCTTTTCCTGTTCAATAATAAATTAGAATTGGAGGGCAGTTAACAAATCTAAGTGATTTAATGCTAATGGCAATGGAAGGGTCTCCTTAATTACCCGCCTACATATTCATAGAATGCCGCGCCGACCATTCTTACTGAGAGCGCACCACGACCGTACTCGTGACTATTACCATCTATTTACCGTATTTATTTAACATAATTCACATAAGACTAGAATCATTAGCTTTATTTATTAACGACACTATTTTTATCTGTACATATGTAGCTACCGCTCTACAAAAGTGAATTACTACAAATAGTACTGTACTTCTGTCTGTCTGTTTACAGAACACACTATCCTCAGGGTAAATGTATCCGCTTTTACTTCTTACAAAATGTATTTGAATTGGTGTTGTAAATATCGTCCCGAAGGCGGCCATTAGCAGCGCACAGCGAGGCCTGTGTCAATAAACAACTAATAACAAACAATAGAGTTACGACCCCAAAAGCAACACGCTGCTGTAAGTGGTGTCCATAGACAACTGATACCACTTTATGACCGCCATTTTGTATACAATTTTAGAAATAAAGTTAGAATTTTTAATTTTAAAAAGTTCTTGTCTGTTTACAAATAGCACGTGGTTTCTGTGAAAAGGTTATGTGGTAGCAGTGTAAGTGATATTATAAAGAAAGGTAATAAAATCGAAAAAAAATTACTTTGGTACAGTATTAAATTAGAATAAATGACCGGAAAGGTTTTCGAGGGCGATTAGTACCGGCACTAATTGCGTAGTTATGCTGACCACTCTGGCCACACTGGCCGCGTGCCAGCCTCAGACAGTGTTAATGTTCATGAAACAATACCACCACATAAAAGCATTCTGAAACGATAAAAGTAATCATTTAATATTAAACCAAATAAGGCTTGACGAGTTAAAATAAACATGTGTCACATGAGACTTTGCTTAATAAAGAAGATCTTACATTTTAGTATTACTTTGCGAAACAAATGTAAGTAAATTAATCAACCTAATATCAATCAATCAATGAAGGTATGAAATATTCATGACAACGCGACTCCTGCCTTTATTAAGTTTGTATCGAGCTGATAATTGGCAGGTATTGAGTGTTGCAATATTTTCAGCGTCAATTTAAATTTTATCATATTGCCTGCAGCGACAAGCTACTATAATACTATCACCTTACTGAGGGTTATTAGTTTTGTGATTTATGTAAGTTTCATGTAGCACTTTATGCAGCGTTCACTTTTTATTTTTGCCATAAAATAATTTAGCTTAGACTGGATAATACGTGTGATACATAAGTTATTTCATAAAATGATATTATGCAAGTATTACTTGTCAAAGTTAGTTACAAAAAGTAATTTATATAATATGTTGAGTAAGTTTAAAACACATTCTATATTATTTAAGGCGAACTTATTTTATGTATATCGCAACGTAACAAGAAGTATATTTTATTATTATAGAATTGGATGCAAATTATGTTTACTCAGGTCCGCGATGATGGCATTTACATACATATTTAAGATTTCGGCCGCTATCTGCGTTTGCAGACTGTTTACGAAATAAAATAAAAAGTAAACAGCATCTCGCGTATCTTCCTAATGGTGCGAGAATTAAACAGTAGAACAATATTTAATATTCTTGTTTTCTATTACACAAAGATTGTTTATAAAAACATGTTTAAATGGTTGATACAATAAATTAAAGTTTGAATGAAATTTGAATAATATGTTCAATGAGTACGTGAACACTTTAATCTCAGTTGTGTGTCGTATTGCTTGTTTGTAGTTCGCATATTGTCCTGACAAATATTGACTGCACAATTTTTTAAAAATATTACAATACTAGCTTTAATTTTAAAAATATACCTTCTTTTACTCAGTCATGAAGTAGTTACACAGAAAAATATAACCCTTTCCTGTTTATAATAGTTGTATAGATTTATGTTATTAGTTAAGTCAGTGGCAGTGTAAATATTTGTTGAGTTGAGAAGATATCTGTGTGAACTTCAGAGCGGCACAAAGCGGTCCAAGTGCTGTGCATGATAATGGAGCAAGTTGTGGAGAACTTGAGCGTTACTGTCAGCTCCACACTTCTTGTTAATTATTAAAATACAGACTGCAGCATCCCCCTGATGTTAGAAAATAATGAAAGTAATAAAATATAATCACAATAATATCAAAAATGTATGCCGACACCGGACAAACTCCAGAATGATTAACTGTACGATACATCATTAAAATTATTTAGCATTTGTGAAGAACTAAAGGAGATGATTTACCTTTATGTCGTAATACATTTGTAACAATTGCTTGTAGACATACTTTAAAAGTTAACACTTCTAGAAAGAGAAGACTTTTATAAAAATGTAACAAACGGCAGGTGATTACTTTCTTTTATATTTTTCAGCGATATCATAGTTGTCAAGTGTCTGCCACATGGTTGAGCACTAGCTCGGTGCTCTCCCCTACGTTTTTGCTCTATTATTTGTTTTTTTCTCTGACGTCGCGATCTAACCCGCAGTTAACGTTCTCGAGACAGACGTCTGTTCGAATGGCTTAGTGAAGCGATTTAGCGAAGTACGAGTATATTCCATTGGAAGTCGTTTAAGTGCCGCTGGCTCGTCGCCAGGGGGCGCTGCGAGCTGTCGAGTGGTGGGAGAGGGGGGGGGGGGGGGGAGAGGAGGTAACGTGCTTAACAATATGTTTATTGCTTTACGAGTATCTTGAGCAGGAATTCATTCTTATCGATTGCCAGTGTTACGTCCACACAGACTATATATATTGTTAATTATAACTAGAAGAGTTTGATGAACATAACGAGCCGCGCACAATGAAGTGAGTGAGGCTAGTCGCTTTGTGGTAAAATGACGACACCTAACCATAAATCTTCGTGTCTGAAATAATAGAAGATGAATGAAGCTACAGAGATGACTTCAGCCGACAGGTGGCGGTGAGGACAGACGGCAACGGGCGAGGAGTGAGGCAGCAACAATAGCGGACATTAGCATAGCCATCTAGCCGGCACGACGCGACGCGACGGAGATGCTCTCACCAAATGAATTAACATAATATATTTAAAGCGCCAACACTGATGTGGTTTTAGTCACACACATTAACAGTATGAATAATAATTAATCGCGTTTGCATTAACAGTACGATCAAAGGAAGAGCGATATACATACATAATTAAAATCTGACCATTAGTTTAGCCATTAGCCACAAAGATAAAAACAAAGTTTGTGTATGATAGATTACATTTATAAACTTTGACAGAACAAAGATCAAAAATCAAACTGTAAGTCAGAATAGAAGGAAACAATACTATCATTTACCTAATTTAAGCTTGATGTGCATAGGTACCTACATATACTTAACAAGTACGTCAGGTCGTGATGTTGTTAACGTCCGCAATAAGCTGCTTATTTTAGCACTACCTGATGCTTCTGCCTGCTCTGTTATTGTTAAAAAGTATGAATATTGAATTAGAAGTGTAAAGTGACATAAATTGGTGAGATATACAACATTTTGTGATACACAGATTGGGTTATCTTATTATAAAAGGAAAAATTGTTATCAGTATAGAGTACGTCGACCCGACCTCCTCGTATGTACATCTGAAATACATATTTATTAAAAATAAACAGTAAAACTGAGAGTATTGGCCGGGAGCCAAACAAACCGCAAAATAACATTTTACCCGGTCGATTTCTCTCGTTTAGAAATATATGAGTATGTAGCTAATAAATAACGTGAAATATTGCGCTTTTGTGAAACAACAAATATAATAACAATATGAAAATCTTTAACTAACAGACAATAAACGAAGTCATTTGAATCAAAATAAAATTATGAACTATAACATAATTAGAGTTTAAATAAATAGTAATTTACATCGGAGTCCAAGTTAAGGTAATATCAAAAGTTGTGATTTCACATCACATATACTATACTATACTAATAATATAATTTTGATAAAGTTACAAGAAACATTTTCCTATAACTACTTACCTAGTAGCTCAGGAAATATGTTATTGTATTTTCATTGCTTCTGTTCGTTTCCTCCAAGATATAAGTCGGTGCTTTGGTAAAAATAATGCACATTGAAGCAATATTGTCACTAACGAATAAACGTAAATTGTATGTAATCGTCAGTTACAGATAGAATTTATTGAATGTATTGGGCATGTTTACCTCGCAGCGCAGTTAGTGGTCTTGTTTGGACATAATGTGGCTAATGAGGCGCGTCCTGACGTGTTACAGCTATGTTTGCTGTGCAGGGGACTGCGGGGGAGCGGGGGGGAGGATGCAAGACTTACACACACACACAGACAATCACACGATGCGATTTGGATCAGGTCCAGGATTGCTTCAGCTCATTTCGGCGAATGTATTGCAAGACGTTAAGACGATTGCCGAATGCTACATAATAACAATTATTATTTATGAAATGTCTACGAAAATAAAGGACATGTTTCATGCAGTCGTATTTGCTTACCTATAAAAATATAATACATTTTGGTTAAATATTTAATTTGTACTCCGCTGTATATGTAGGTATCTAGTTTAGTCTTGTTTGATATTCTGAAAGTTAGCGACTATTACTTTCATACAAATTTGTTAGGTGTGAATATCAAAATCTGCTAAACATTGTATTCACAAAACGACACCCGATGTGTTAGTTTTAAAAAGAAATTAACTTTAGGAGAGCAGTTGAGAGCGCTGTGCTTGTGTGTTACTGTGTGTAGCCGCGGGGATTGCGATACGCCACTAAGCTGTTGAAAAACAATCCCAAAACTATGTTTGAAACACAATTTATAAGGGCCTGCTAATTATATAAGAGGGCCGCTGGGAGCTTAAGTAATATTACGAGGAATAATATTACGCTGGAATATCGAGTGTTTGGTATTATCTCAAATCAAATACGAATATGTTGTAAACACGTCTGATAAAATGTTCTTTTAACTTGTTTTGCTTCGGATGAGCTCCGGGGAACAATAAGCGCAAACAACATTTCTTAACAGGTTTCAAAATAATCTATTAATACTTTTACTTCAGGTTATACTCATGAACAAAACAACAAATGAAAAGCTGAAAATTTGAGAATAAATCGTTCTGGATTTTACTTTCAAACAGGGAACAATTTTTAACTCTATATTTTGATAATAAGCATCTTTTTACTTTATTAATATGATATGTTAGCAACACGTACCTTCGCAAAATTATCGATTAAACAATAACCTACTAAGAATTTAATAACATTGTTCGAATCGTTTTGAACTCGTCACCCCTCGCGATATCTCCAAGAGGTCTGAATACATCAGAGGTCATGGCACCGCCGACCTCTGCCCCCCCCCCCCTCATCCGGCGGACCCTCTTTACAGCCTCTTATTAAAATTCTCTACGTCGTTAATATATCATTCTACGTAATATATTTATTTTGTGGAACATTTTAGAACTATTTAAATTGCCTTTGAAGGAGTTTTACCAAACGTAAACTTTCTAAAACGATCTATAAATCTAAATGATTTGTGTTCATTTGAAATATATGCATTGAATTTAGTATAATATTTAAATTGAATCTATTTCACAGAAATTTCAACAAACAAACAAACAAATGTATTACAAAATAATTGGATATGAATATTACATTTACAATGGAGTTGAATTTTAAACATTCACTACTATTGTATACAAAAATGTGATTACGTTTGATGTTATTATTACTTTAGTTAGCGGCCATTGAAATACAAACATATAACTGCTTTTGTCAAATGTTTTAACAGTATTTTATTTAAATTACATTTAAACAGACACAATTGTTCATTAAAAAAATGTTCTGAAATATTTTTAGATCAAACTGGAAAGCAAATGGAGTTTCTGAGAAGTAAGAAAATATATTTTCTTTGTAGTAAGAAACATTATTATCGCTATTTATTGAAAAAAACTTAACTGACAGTCGGATAAAATGTATTGAGCCTAAACTGTCGGAGACACAATAGAGATTTAGTCGAGTAAAGGTTCACAAGTCTGGAAACTTAAACGACCGACCGCGTTCATATCGAATATATTTATTATTTTGAAGGTGAATATAAAAATATATTATATTATAAATGATATATGCCGAACTATACAGACAGAACACACAGCTCACGTCTTACGTAGATTGTGGTTTACTTAAATAGGACTCTGCTCTGTGAGTACGCACAGCTTCCCACAAGAACATGTCAAGTTACAACATTCCTCTGTTTCAATTGACTGCTTTACAATTTTACTTGCAATACAAGAACCTTGTTGTGTAGTCTTGTTATTATGAAATGCCAAAATAAGCTCCTTAAATCAACGTACTCGAGACATATGGTGGGTGTATACATTTTTGTGAAGGTTAACATTAACTTTCGGTTACAAAATTTTCTTTTAATTTATAGTAGATTATTGTACTAAGGGGTATATACATTACGTAATGTAATGTTAAAAATGCGTCATGAGTTGCAGCTGTCGGCGGGGAGTCGGGGAGTCGGGGAGTTTTTTAGTGGCTGCATATGACTCGGAACCTCGTAAATAAATTCATGTCAACAAAATATTCGAAGCGTCGCATCATTTACCGACGTACTCGTATTTACGGCGAGCTATTCGGAACATTAAAAAAAGCTTTTTATAAAGTAAATAAATGTTGCACAAAGAGTAATGAAACAAGTGTAGATACAATACAATTACTCTCTAACTTCTTCTGCTTCTTATTTGGCTTTTAATTCAGAATTTAAGTAAAGTAAATTAAATTAAAAAAAAAGTTTGACTAAAATAATTATAATTTTTATTGACATTTATTTTAAGTAAAAACAAAAATTGTTTTTTTTGACCCCGACGTGATTTGAACACGCAACCTTCTGATCTGGAGTCAGACGCGCTACCGTTGCGCCACGGAGTCGATAGGGATATGGTTCAATTGCAGCTTTAAGTGCATTAACTAAATTACAAGAGCAAGCAAATCAACTTAAACGTGTTTAAATTGAGTTTAATTGTTAAGAATATAAACAGATCATATATCCTGTGGTAAGACGGCGTCGATTCCGTCTGAGAACGATACAACGGCGTAAGCTGGGATTCTGAGAGGGCTCTCAAGCCCCGTTACTGTAAAGTGGTAAAGGTTGAGCTGCTCTCTGGCCTCTCAGTCCCGGTGAAGCTGTAGATATTATTTTCTCAAACAAAACAAATATTAACAAAAACTGCAAACTGCGGTCAATTTTAAAATTATGATAGTATCCTTATATAGAATATAAAAAAGCTTGAATCTAAGTTACAGTACTAGCCGTTTACGTTCTGTTAACGTGGCTAACTAGCGTAACGTTGCTTGATGCAGCGTGACGCAGTGGGACTCAGCGGGACGGTAGCGCGCTTTGCAAGCTGCAAAAAGACGCGTGGCTGCAGCGTGTCGTCTGCACGTACATATACACATCTTATATTCAATATTTCTCTGATACTCATCCAAAGAAAAATCCAATAAAATTGTTTGTTTTATATTAAAACTTATAGCGAAAATAATTAGTTAACGTTTAGTCCATTGTAATAACAACGAAGCCGACATGCAACATGCATTGACCAATCAAGCTATAAGGCAGGCTATAAACCTTTACTCCCGAAGCGGGGCCGTGACGTTGTCGCTACGTCGGCGTTGCGATGCCGACGCGAGTCCGCAGTGAGAGATGTGAGGCTAGACCTCATAAAACAGCTTAACGACTGCCTCACGAGAACACAATCTGCGCACTACGATTTATTGACACTAGAAGCCGGTGAAAATAGCTCTTCGACAGAAGCAAACATTAAATCAAAGCCACCGCTCAAAGCTATCGAGGCCTTTTATGTTGTACGAAGAATTATCGTCGATGTTCATTGAAAAAATATAATACGAGTCCACGAAGTCCAAAAAAACTACCCAATTTTAACCAAAAACTACGCAGTTTTATCTTCTTCGCTTAAAAAACTTAGGACGTATTAGTATTAGTAGTATTTTAAATAGTTGTGTCAATGATGCAATGAGATATAATTCACTTGCCGCACTTCGTGGCACCACGCGGAGCTCTCTGTCTGACGAAGTAGAGTTTGTATAGAGAACGTGCGCAAATTGCAGCCGTCAGTTAAAAGCATTGCAGTAAATTTGTTGACACGTGCACACAAATATACCGTTTTTATTTAACTTGCACGCGAGACCCGGGAAAGAGATAAATCCATTCACAATACATGTAAAACGATGCAAACGTCGCTTTTGAAATGTTTCGTATGTGCCGTATGGTGTTTTCAAGCATAATGACTTATGCAATCTGGTACACTGTTATTTTTATCTACAAAATATTAAAAAAAAGGATTAATAAATGATTACAACGTAGCAAGTTAACTTGATTTAACTTCGCAAAAAACGACATCAAGTAACTAGTGCAGGGGCGTTGTGCGTTTTGATGCCTCTCATAAAGATGAAATATGAGGAGAATGTTGTACATTGCTTGTTATTTAAAAGGTTTTCAGTGGAATCATGAATTCGCCGATCAAAGATGTCTTTGGCTGATAAAATATTTGTATTTAATAATAAATTAAACTTAGTAAGTGAAAGAAAAATAAATGTTTCTTAAAGAAAGACGTGTAAATAGAAGGGGCACCTTGATAAAACATTGCCGAAGAAATTGTAACTTGTAACTGAGTTCGTTCGCATGAAAAATGCGAGAAAAGTTTGATTAAGATTACTGGGAGAAGTTTCCAACATAAATATTACCTCTGCGGTAGCGGGGCGGGGAGGGGAGGGGGGGTGGATGTAGAACGTCCGCTTTTATTCAACTTTATTTCTACAAATGTGCCAAATTGATTCAAATAAATTGAAATGTATTTGCTTCAGCGAAAAATAATCATTTGTATGAAAATACTTATTTTACATAAGTTTTATTGGTCATGCGGTTATTTTGCAGGAAAATGCTCTGTTTCAAAAATGTATCTCATCGTTTGAGAGTTAATTATTGGCAAACTATAGGCCGTCGTGACTTAATAGTAAAGAAATAAAGTCCAAATGAACTATAAAACGGATTTAAGCTCATCGTTCGGCTCGCGCTAAGTCAGTGTCGTTAAATTTATGTAGCGTGCACGGCGAGTGTGCGCTGACCCTAGCCTATGCTCACCTCGCTTTACGACCTTCTAACCACAACTGATTGATCTCCGTTACCATAGCAACGCGACACTACGCATGCACATTAGTCCATCTAACAGTCGATTGCACCAGTGTGAGAAAATCAACATAATAGAAAAATATCACCGGTTAAAAATATTCTATTTTTCAAATAGAGTCGATCGTCGTATTCAATATTAATAAGATCATTGTAGCTGAGTTTTATAGTTTCGACTATAACGACGAACCTTTTCACGCATAATAAAATTCATGAGGTAACGTGATAATATTATTTACGATGAGGATGATGTATCTACGAGGGAGAAGATTTTAATACGTTGTAACGAGCTCAACATCGCGCCCTCACAAGCTCTTGTAGCCACTCATTTACATAACTTATCCCAACACCGACATTTTCATAATATTATGGAAGAGTACTCTATTCACCCGGTACAGAGTCACAATCGTCGACCTTAAGATGTACTAAAAGTCACTTTAACTAATATAAGCACGCAGACTGTATAAAATTAAGTCTTGTTAATGGCTGGTAAGATAAAGTATGTACTTTAATTCATCCAGACCTTACTTAATTAAAACAATCAATAGAACTGAAATAAAAAAGCCTCCCCGACACTTAACGAATAAAACCCATACAAGGGCCGCATCGCAATCGTGCTCCCTTTCCCTTCGCCACTCCCCCGCCCCGCCCCTCGCTCCGCGGATGCCGAGTTCCCCTGGCGAGGAGCCAGCAACACTTAGCAGCCTCTTTGAATCAAACATATGTCACTGTATTGCCTGCCACTGCCACTGGCACTGCCACTATACAACTCTGAAAAGCTTCCCGCATTTGCATATTTTATTTCCATATCGTTTTGCTCAAATAAAATTCTATCCGTTGTAATATAACAAATAAAAGATGACGAATGAAACATAACATAAGCTACATTTATACGTTAGACGAGTCAGGTGTTGACTTTTTGATTAAGTTGAGGAAATCATAAAAGCAGTTTATAATTTAAATAATTGTTTTATCTTAATTAATGACATCATTCGAAGTCATTGTAAGAAGGCCGCAGTCAAAGAAACTCTGCTCTCATTAACATTTATTTTAAGTTATTAAAATATCTAAAAACTTTTTACTTGAACTAAGTTTTCGTTGTTTCTACTCATTAATTTCCATTACGCCTACAGTGAGGGTCCGCGCGGTGCGTGGGCGCGACTACACCCACGTCCTTCTAGTTCTACTAAATATTTACAAATATTGATATACATTGTTTACCTTTTATAAGTTTATTGGCAATCAATTACTCACAATAGCAGATAACAAACACGCAAATGTAAATTAATTTACAATAATAAATGAATCAATTTAGTATTGAAAAAGAATAGGCAGATTTGTAGGAAGTTTTTCGTTTATTCGGTGTTATAAGTGTGGTTGGCAGAAGGCCAGAGCGCGGCCGACAAGGCGACGAGGAGATGCGCTCGCACGCAGCGCCGGACTGCCTCGAGACCTCACTGTGCCTTACTTGATGACTGCTGGAATTAGTGTAGCGTTAGTATAACAAGGAATTGGTACATGTATAGTTTATCATAACAACACGATAGTAAAGATTAATTATTTCAACAATTAAAAAAAATGTTTCTAAGTTTAGTGTATAGCGCAAATGTTTTGTAATAGGATTTCACAAATTATAAGAATACTCCTGTACTCAGTAGTCCATTTCGTTGCTTTTTCTACTCCAAATTCCTTTATCTACTATAAAACTTGTGTAATTTACCTAAGAAATTTCGTACAAAGCCCTCGACTAAGGCTTATATAAACCTTATTTACAGTTGAGTATCCTCGCAGCTTAAGCATCCGCCCGCCGCCGCCCGCCCCGCCGCCCGCCGCGCCGCCATGCTCCGAACGGCGTATCTTAATGGGTTTATCTCGGATTGGCGGCACATAAAAGGGTTGAAGCGTTTGCTTTGCTTTGACTATCATCTTAACATACGATTGCTCGGGATATCTCGTTTGTATTGACAACTGCAGCTAATGTGAGGCCACGAATACGGCGATAAATTGATACGTTTGTTTAAGCGAAAAACAAACATGTTAGCAACTTGCTTTACAATGCACACAAGCAGACACTCTTACATTTATTACGTAGTAGAATCTTTTCTCAGTAAAATGAAGGCGATGTGGAAAACGCAAAAACATTATGAGGCAGAATTAAAAAAAACACTTAATACATCTTAAAGTAAGTAGCCTATGTGTTCCTCCAGACTAAGTTCTATGTCTATCAATGGTCTATTGGCGAATGGTCTATTTATAAGTCAAATTTCAGCGAGATCCGTTGAGCGGTTTCTGAGCTACCTTGTAAAAAACATTCACCTATCCATCCTTACATTTAAACATTGGCATTTATTATATCAGTAAGATAGGATTCAATGTAAAGAATTCAGTTTCGTGCCCCAAACATTATCGGCTCGTTTTCTATATCGTGTGCTGATTGCTCTCTCAACCGCTAAATGTAACTCAGAGCTGTCGCTGAGGTCGCTCTTTTTGTAATCATTTTATTCCCTTTCAATACATCACACAACGACGTAGAATGTTTTTGTAGTTAGGTGTCTGCCGTTAAACATAAAGGTTGGAAGTTTAATCTTTCTTACTTAAGTGTATGTGCATTGTACTATATATAATACATTTTACAATAACAATTTTCAAACATTTAAATAAGATGCATTATGTAGGTTATTGATCGTAGAGATAAGAATTATATCAAACCTCTCTTTATTGTGGATAATGAATAATCAGATCATCGCATAAAAACAGTGACGTCATGAAAATATTATTAAAATCAGGTCGAGCAGAAGAGCTGGAATGCATATTCATACGTTGCTACGTTAATTTAATTCTATTGTACATTGTAAAAATAGCATTTTTCGTTATAACAGCGTTATATTTCACTTGCTGTCATAATTTGTAGCCTCGGCGCTCCGTCTCCGCGGCCGCTGCAGCGCAAAAATTATATTCATTATTCTGACGTCACACGACACGACACGACACTAGGGCGGACTTTAATATTTAGACTTGTTTAGTGTCGCTTTATGATGGCTTTGTGCTTTTACAATGTAAACTGTGTTTTAATGTTGAAAGCTTTGAAATTGTTGAATTCATTATAAAGTTATCAAAGAGTAACCCATTTGTCTACTGTTTATAAATCTGTTTGTACTTGTAGGTTTTGTGTGACGAGCGAGCAGGTACAGGACTGTGAAGCCTTTCACTTCTAGAATTCTTTTGTAGGTATCATTCCAAACTATCATAAAAAATTAAAAACATCTTTTGACTTATTTTTTTGTATGAACTGTATTAATGGTATACA
>NW_013530064.1:221661-258863 GCF_000836235.2 Papilio xuthus
ATTGTATGTAGCCTTGACTTTAAAAAAGTAATATTACATTTATATAATACATATAATATTTACGTAGGAATTTATATAACATTTTATACAAAATCTAATTGCGTACAGAATATACATAAGTAAATTAGTTTTCGAGTTTCCAAACAAATTATTTTCTTCATACTAAATAAGTATATATAAACATATGTTAAAAATATAAATAAAAACATGTTACTTGTGTTAATTTAACAATGTATAAGATAGTGTGAGAGTGTGTGTAGGAGGCAATGTTCAAGTCGGTGGTGGTGGTGGTGGTGGTGGGGGTGGAAGGTCTCGGGAACAGTTAACAATGTTGCGTATAAATTGAATGCATATTACATTGCGCGCGTCTGACCACATAGTTAGCATACATCTTAGAACATTGACACCGACGAGTGGACTCCTAAACTGTGGCCACAAAACTCTCGCTTTCATTACAAGAGGAAGCTTTGCGGATAATATTTAATTCTTAATCTCAAAAGTGTTCTCCCTTAAGAGGATTACAAAAAAGGTTCTTTCGCATATACAAATAAACTATATACAATATTTTATACTATTATAGGAAATACTTGTCACTATTAAAAATTAAATATAACATTGTAATACAAGTAGTTTAATTAAAAGTAATGATCATAATTATTGCTGTATTGATCAATTTAAGTTGTATTCATATAAATTTAATGTATTGATATCTTTGTTAACAATTATCTCCGTTCGTTAGTAAAGTAGTAATTTAAATCTCTAGTTTCGTGGCCAACACCTTATATTAACTAGCTGCATTTCTTAATGATAATGTGCTCCGTTTCTCCATCGGCGCGCGTGTCGTGGCCCCACACGACACACTCGCCGCCACCGGCCTGATTGGAAATGGAAAACGGTTTCATTCCGTAACAAAGTTAAACGGAATCCTTTCATTTACTTTGTGCAAATGAGAGTGTTATTTAGTTTATACTAAAAGCTTATATTGATCCAATGTATTAACTTAAACTGCATTTCTATGAAATCATTTTATAATAGTTTGATTTAACATTAACCTTAACAAAAAATAATAGTTAAAATCAAACAGAATATTTTCCTTTCATTAGAAATACCTTTTATACTTTCTTCATTCTCTGGGCATTTAACTACCAATATTATTCATAAATTTAAATTTGTTTCGCAAACTTAATACCCTAAATATAAAATATATTCTAAGTGAACGAGTAGCGAATGGCTTAAGAGGTAAAATGCTGTTAATTACTGGAATAAATAACTTGCTGGGAAGTCCCGTACACCCGCACACCCGCACACCCGCACACCGCCGCCCGCCGTCGCTTCGATCGTTCAATTACGCGACTTTCATTAGCGTACCAAATTATTTCACGTTCACACGCCGGCGCTACGTCGACGTGATAACTCATTGACTTATTAAATTACTCACAAGACTGGAGAATTCATTATTATATGGAACTCATAGTGATACAATATTCTATTGCATTATTTTCATAATCATATCGTGAATAATGTTTTAAATCTGACAACGAGTCACTTGTTAAGTAATCAAAGCAACAAACTTTGCAGTAACGTGATTATAACCAATATTGATCCACCTCCAGTTGAATAACGCCAAATTTACGTGACCCCATTACCTCTATTCCGCACTAAGTGCTCGGGAATGATACTTATCTAATGCTAAAGTTTAATAATGTCGCATCGCATATAACACGCCGTCGCTGTGGCAGCAGGGCGGCGCTCGCGGAGATTCAAGCACTCGTTAAAGCTCGTAGTGTCAAGTGGAGCTTATATGACGAGCTTTCATTGTAATATTTTGTTATTAAGTTTTACAGAGCTCTAATTACTTTTTATTTTTAATTTCTTATGAATTGTATGTTCATTATATAAAATAATATTTTTTTTTTATTTCGACACAACTTTGACCTTACAATAAAAGACCTCCTATTTATATGGAGGTTGACGAATGACCTTTGAGATAAAAAAGAAAACAATTGTTATTTTTCGAGGAAAATAATTTCTTTACTTATTGTTTCACTGACTTACAAATTTTGGCTTCAAAGTATTTATTCATATTCTGAAGGAAACCTTTTTGTAGTTTTCTTGGAAGTTAACAATTCAATTATTTATTAATTCGTTAAGACGATTAAAGCTTATAGGCGTAGCTTTAGAAAAGTAGACTTAAATTCTGAAATGATCTTGAATAAAAACAACTGCAAACGAGCCAGGAAGTGGCAGATGATATGTCTTTACATTTTCCGTATGCATACTAGATAAGACAAAATACCAGATTGGTATTGAAAAGGAGGTGTTTTATAACCATGTTGATAAGGACTCCGTGGCGCAACGGTAGCGCGTCTGACTCCAGATCAGAAGGTTGCGTGTTCAAATCACGTCGGGGTCAAATATTATTTTTTAATATTTCAAATCTAAATAATTTTTTATGTTTAACTGCCTTTATTTAATTTATTCTCTTCAGGTGTTGTACACGTTAGCGGGAAAGCTTTGTTCGACATTAAGTATAGTATATACATATATGATAAATAAGGTAAGGTTGAAAACAGATGACGAGTTCTCTGCATTACATTAATCTCAAAAACAAATGATCGCATTAAATCCACGCACGTTTGCTTCTTAATTAAGAATCGAGCGCTCGCCGCAGAATGGTAGGAGAGGCTCGTCTTTATGCGATTGTTGCGACGACTGCCTCCTTGCATATTCATAAGATTAACAATCGAGGCAACTCTTTTCGTACAACAAAAGTCTCTGTTCTATTTTTTAATGCGATGTTCTTCGCATTGTTTCGCATTATCTATTTAAGTATTTATTGTTATTACTTTTTATAATTAGTTTTTTCATTAATTAATACAGATGTTTATGTAAGCAAGCATTGATTGCTGTTACTAATACTTTCATGTTGTGTTTATATTTAATTACATCTTAATATTCGACCAACCTTGCAATCTTAATTTGATAAGAAGTGATTATAGTTCACTGGACGTTATTAGTATTTTTTTTAATAACTAAAATAATACAAGCGCTAAGTTTCGTTGCTAAGCCGGCAGCAGTTTGAGTTCACTCGAAGCTTAAGCTCATAGCCTCCTCCTCCTGCAGCCTCATTAATTAACTCAGTTTCGCTAAAAGCTATCGCCGATAATTGGTCGCGTTCCGCCTCAAGGCCGAGACAAACTGCCTCACAGCTTAATATTAACATCAAGACTACGTGATCTCATTAACTTAAGTTTACTTACTAACTTCACCATCGGCAAGATGCATTAATTGTAATTGCTTGCTTTAAATTTTAAATACATCGAGAAATTTAATTATTTCACAAAAACCTAGAACTTTGGTTTTTTTTACCATTATTGTATTTAGTAGGATTGTAAGGATTACTCCAGCCAACCCAGCTCACAGAAGAACCCCAGTAACCTCTTTATGTTGCTAGCGATTGCCGAAGCAATCTTAGCGAGCCGATATTCTGAGCTCATTCAACGGGATCAATATTTGTTGCAAAATGTTATATTACATTAAAATTCCATACAATCTTCATCTCGTTCCTACTGTAATTTCTTTGTTAGAATGTCCTTACGTCGATAACTGGCGGCGGCGTAGCACCCGCTACGTGAGGTGTGCGCGTAGCGGCGCAGTTCGAGCTTCTACAGCGATCACCGGATTATGTTAGACTTATACCGTCAGATAACCAAGTCAGATTTTATCGCTTGATAAATTATCTCTCACAAATCTGGTCGATTTTATTAATACAGAGGTAAATCTTTCCGCATTATGAACGTAACGGAGGCTAACATTTAAAAAAGAGATAAACGCTTTAGAATGCGTGCAAAACACACAGCGTCGTAAAACCTCGCAGCGATAAACTGTCATGTCATTGCGTCATAAAGATATAATATACTGACACACTCTACGGCCTTTTGAATCATACAATGATATTACATTAAAATTACGACATGCGCTGAACTGAGGGTTGTAACACCGGTAAAGTAATCATATGCGTCATTTTGCACAATTGTAGCAATGTAAAGTAAAAAAACATTAAATTAATATTTTAAGCCCACAATAGAGATACGATGGTCTTATCTTGTTACAGGGGGATTGCGTAGGTAATACGCAGAAGCTATGCCTCAATGGGCATTGTGCGGTCAGGATTGAGCGTGCGGCAGTGACCGCAGCGCCGCGCCTATACAGTGGGCCCTTCCCAATCCGGCCAGCGGCGCCCCTACATTCTAGCGTGTCACTACGGAATAGAACGTAGGTCTTAAGAGTTTTGAATTGTTGTAATAAATAAATATAACAAGGTAAAAAAAAAAATTAAAAAAAAGGAAATTTAAAAAGTTCTTTATTTTTATCTGCTCTGCCCATAATTTAAAATCCGCCTGACCGCGTGAATCATAGCGCTCCTTCTACCAGATACAATAATTCCTTTCCGCGACAGTAATAAAATCTTTTCTACGGCAGCGCGACGCGGAGTAAAATGTCTTTTAATAAAAAGCATTTTAAAGTTATTGCCTGTCGTCGGACGAAAATTATTAACATTTAAAATTCAGCACCTGATAATAATAAGTATACGGAATTCGTCATACAAAATCCCGCATATGCATGAAATCGCAAACCAGAAACTGCCACAATGTAGCAGCGTTTAATAAAATAATTGATATATTCATATGATACACTTTCTTACAATAACACAATTATTACAACTTATGTATACTTATCATCACGATAAGAGGTCCCTCAGCTCTTGGATACGAAGTCGTTAAAAATATATTCGAACATTATCATGTTACGATAACGTCTACAATCCACAATTATGAACAGTAAGTGGTTACGATACGTTTGTCCTGTCGTTATGACAGCCACAAAGCTGCCGACAATGCGGCGGTGGTGGTGGTGGTGGGGAGGGTCTTTTTATGATTCGCGGTAAAGCTGTAACATGCGGCGGAGGCAGCCGGGCCGGCTCACCGACACCTATAAACATAAGCGTTTTCTAATTGCTTTCATTATGATTTTTCTCTCTACTCTACTTTTTTTGCTTATTAATTAACGTATAAGGTATTATTCACATTAGGAAATTGGATTCGTGTTACATTCATTCTGAAACAAGCTGCTTGAAATAAGAACTGTTTGGAGGAGATTATGCGTCTCTCAGCAAATTTTTTATTAAGTTAATGCAATAGACCTCTAAAGACCCATACAAAGCAGTACAGATTGCTTAAAAGTTTAACATGCAGCCGTTCACATATCAAAACTTATAGAACTTCGTTATAAAATGTCGGCAGTAACATTTTATCTTTTTTCAGATGAAATTTGTTCACAGGCACAGTTTTGTTGACGACGATTTTACTGTGGCCGTGAGGAGGTTTGTAATTTTTCAAGCGATAAATCGTTTCATTGTCATTGCGAACTCGTAAAGTTACCCGACGACTTTATGTCTGAAGTAAAATGTCGCTCGTTAAGCACGGACGCGGCAATGGAAACACGCACCGCGTTGCGGATACGCGCTGTAAACGTGTCGTTACACGGATATTGGATAAACTGTAAATGTAGTTCATATTTGCAGAATTTTTTTAATGCAGTAATAAATGCATCAAAAAGTAGGATACTTTAATAAAACATCATTAATTATAACGTTATTCATTTACAGAACACAGGATGTTTCAGGATGTAGATAATATATTTCTTTAGATAAAGCAATTCAAGCAGATATGTTAAAAATGCAGTTACCTTTCTCGACAGTAAATTAGCGAAGCGTTACCATTATTTAATTCCCTGGTCTAACATTTCCCGGCGACGTTGCAGAGGGCGCTGCGCTGCAGTCACTCCACCTGACTTATGTACTCTGAGCTGAGAACAACTTCTCGACTTGACGTTAATGAAATCTTTTCTCGGTCCCGCTTTAAATTACTTCCCCGGCCCCGGCCCCGGCCCCGGCTCCGGCCCCAGCCCCCGCCCAAGCCCCGGCCCCGGCCCCGGAGTGGCGTGTAACTCCGACTCATTAGTTCTTTTTGCGGTAAAATATTTCTTAATCATAGTTCTTTTCTAATTTAAGGTTTCTTTTAATTAAGAACTAAATTAAATAAAAACTTTATGCGAAGGAAATGTCAAATAATATTAGTGATTTAACGACGCATTATTTTTGTCCATGTTTAGGCAATTTGCAAAAGTGACATATTATCATCCAACTCTTGAGTTTATGTAAATTTTAATGTTTTGTAATAAGATTGTTCGAATAATGTTTGGCATGCGGTCAAGTTAATGTGTCTTAAATATGGAAGTACGCTTTTTGTGCAAAAATATCAATATTTTCTTGTTAAAGTAATACATTTCAATTCTTAACTTTAACTGGGAAAAACAAATCAAAAAGCGTCCTCTACTGCCCTTTATCTGCGTGGGTATGGAGTATAATATTATTTCGCAATTTACCAAAAAAGTGATTCGCGAAAGCAATTTCGCAGGTCACCGAATTTTCAATTTTCATAGAATTTATTTTGATATGTATTTTATTTTTAATTTAAAGTAAAAGTATTTTATTACCTTAATACGTTATTCTAAAAGCCTGTGGAAATTTATATTTTTTTTTCTTGATACTTTTAGAGGTATAAAGTAACGTTTAATTTTTTTTATTTTAATACTTAAATATTTTTTTACACTTCTTTAAATTACAGTTACATATTACATGTTTAAAAGAACAAAATTTGAAATAATAAATATGAAAGTAATCAAATGAATACAATCAAACAGTATCGAATGTTTCCTTTGACTGTACAAACGACTGTTGCGATGCGCCGTGTTCAAGTTTCGCATTTCAAAGCAAAACGTGAAATTAATTCTGCATCCAATGAAACGATACTACATTTTTTAGATAAAAATTTTTAAATTTTCCAGTTGCAGCGCAGCGCAGCGCAGGCCGGCGAGTGGCACCCCCTCTCGCACTTGCTCGCCATTTGAATATTTGAATGCGAAACATTCCGTTTTAGTTGTTTTATATTTTATTTTCTTTCCATCAGGAAATGTAAATAGTGAAATATGAATCTTAACATTTTTTGGCATTTATCGCGTATCAAATTTAAAATTTTTGCTTTAAGTATTGATTCTTCAGGCCGGTAGCAGGTTGCTCCCTGTGACCAAACCTTCCAATTTTCCAACCATCACTCATAGCTTTACTGTGGAAGGACACGACGTAAAGGAGATCGTCATCGTCATACGGATAAGGTCGTGAATCTGAGTTAGTCAGGCGGACAGAGGTGGCAAATTTGATAAATTTGAGCACACACAGTTTGCCGTTTGTCAAGAACAAAGGTCATTGTGCAGAGGGATATTTTAATGGCTGTTTTTATTGTTAGTTTCTACGATTTTTCTCGAAGGTAGTCAGATTAATTCCACGCTTCGGATTCTATAGATCATAATAAATAGTAAGAAATTGTTTTTAAAGTCCACCTTACTGTATTTATGCTATTTTTGAGGTATTGAAATGAACCTGTTGGTTTTTATAATCAGATGTACAAGTAGTCTGTTGAGATTTCTTTAGCAAACTCACCGATAGGTACACGCAATAATGCGGTAAACAGACAAAAAAGAAAATTGGTAGCGATTAAGTAAACAAGCGTATAAAATGAACAGACTTTTACAGCAAATTAGTTTGTTTCTCTTCAATCGTATTTCAAAGAAGCCGCCCATTTGGCTGATTGCGCGTAAAGATCCAATATTTTATTTAGATTCGCTTGCGTGACGTCACGCCTTTTATGTTTTAAATTACATCTTCTTTGTATTCGATGAGGGCTCGTTAAACAAATTTGAATAAACACAAGAAAATATTTCGCTTCGTTTATATTTTTATTTCTGTTAAAAGACGAGCACTCAATGGCGTCGCTAGATTCTCTTTGACAACTACTCAATGTTCACATATATCTATATGAAATCTAACAACCAATATAAAGGTAAATCAATCCATAAGGTTATTAAAAAGAAAAACTTGTTATTTATTCTGTAAAACAAATTTCAAATTTAAAAATTTCTAAAACTAGCAAGGAAAACAGAACATAAAATATATCTCATAAAGGCAGTGCTGCAAAAGATACGAAAAACACAATAAGCTTGCGACCTCTATGAGAGAAACACGACAATTATTTCAGGTTTAGCGTCGCGCAGCGCCGAGGTCTCGGACAAATTAAAATAATTTTTCAGTTAAAGCGCGCACTTTGGTTATGCTCCAACCTGCATTCACATTTCGCGTTTCTTTTTGTACATCCGTACATCCCACTTCCCAACTACTGATTAGGCTTTTGTGTTTTAAAACACCTTATACTTTTTTAGTGTTATAGTTTTTTACAAAACTGCAGGCGTTGCAACATTTTTAAACATAAAATGTTTAACTGTCTTGAAACATTTTAATTGTCCAGTTCACTGTTGTAAAAGTAATTTCATGTTTTGTTATTAAAACATCTGTTATTCAAAGCCCTTTTGCCTTGAGAATACATTAAAAGATAGATATAGTTATAGTTAAATTTATTTATTGATTAAAATTATCTATCTAGATGTATCTCTACATATATATGTATGAATAACTAAGCTAACTCTGTAGACAGGCAGGCAGGTGGAAATAGTTATATTACAGTGAAGGTGCGCTGAGGAGGAACATGTAAATCGCGATACTGGAAGTTCCATTCCGCAGGCAATTTGTTACAATAGCTCCAGTGTTCCGGAACAAAGAGAAACTAGTTGTTATTGACTATACGAGTATCCCACTTGTCACTGGGTGGACATATTTCCGCGGTGGCGCTATGGCGCGGTGGCGGTAGTGTGCCCGCGCTCAAAGCTAAGCTTTGCTATTGCAATGCAAACGAACTTGCGGCGACCAGCCCTCTCTTTGCATCATTAAAGTGTTGCACGCTTGCTGCTGCTACTTACTGATGCCCTTTTAAGTTGATAATTAAAGTAAGGAAATATTTACTTCACTTTTTCCAAAACTTTAATTATTTGTTTTATTTGTCTTTTAAAAACTAGATTTGAAAAAAGTTTCCAAATTGAAATATTATGTTATAGTGTTTATTATATTCTATAAAATTTCTCTTTAAAGCTGCAGATTTTAATAACGCGTGTATTTCCGTTGGTCCGTCCCTTATAACATATCCTCTTTTATATCGCTTTAAAAGCAGTAATGAGTAGAAAATTATTTAACGTTATTCACATTAAAACCTGTTCATTTCACATTTACAGATAACAAAGTGGAACATACCGTGCCGGCTGTGTTTTATACGAATTTATAATTAAATGCAGATACTAGGCAATAAGTTGATGAATTAATTAATTTTATTCAGTGTGTTACACTATTTAATAATTCATGAACTTTTCCATAATTTATTTCTTTAATTTTGAAAATAACTTTAAAATATCAAAAATAGACTTCTGAAGTAATATTTAATCAAAATATGGTATTAGTTAAGTTCGGTGCATGACTAAGGAAGAAACTTCGGTGTGACGTCACTAGTTAGGTCATTAGATCTGTCTCCCGTCGCTGGAGGTGAAGCTGCTCGGCTTCATTTTGAGTAATAACGCGCCAAAGGCAAACTAGGCGGCTATATTAATGCACTAAGCACACATTCTGTTAAACAAAGGCTCTATCAGTCTCTCAAGGAAAGCCTTACGCGTGCTACACGAACACTAAGATTTTCTATTTATTTAAATCTAGCAACACGCCCGGCTTCGCCTGTGTGGCAAGGGATATACATCTGAACTCTTTCCTGTAATATCAGTAGTCGATTTTTCGGAAGCACTTTCTTCATCTTTTAAACTATTGGTGAGAATAATAAACTGGGCAATTTTGATCTTCATAAAATGTTTCTAAAAATAAATACATTTATTTTGATAATTTATTTATATGTCTTAACATTTAAGCCGTATAAATTACGCCGCAAAATATACGATTTTTAATGGCCTTTTCTAAATCAAAATGCGGTTTTTATGACAAAACCCTACAAGATGCGACATGCCAACGTTAACTTTTTTTATTATTATTTGTAAAGAAACTCATTTCATATGGGAAATACTTTGTAACACTATTATATAGGTAATCGTGGGAGCCGTGTGTCCCATATTTGCGAAGGAGATTTTATCTGTTGAGCACACAGCAAGCACACTGGGGTAGGCGGAAGCGGGCGATGGTAAGCGGGGCCGGGAGCGGGCACAGATAGTAACACAGGCGGCAGTCGCACCCGCCCCGACACCGGCTTAGCTATCAACTGTTTAGCTCCGAACAGAGCACGCTTTGTATGCACTTCATATAGCTTAGCCTAAATTAATCTTCATGCAAAATATTAACACATATTAGAATACGATTGAGGTTCAACATTATTTTGTTACTTATCCTTTAAATACATAGACATGTGATAATATAACTAAAATTAGAAAAACTAAAACATTATATAACATATATATTAAGGAAACGAGAATGTATATAGTAAGTTAGATTTGTAGGGACATAACGCGTCGTTCCCTGGTGACGCACAAAGCCGAATGTAAGCCTGTTTGGATCGAACAAAGAACAAAACGAAAAATACCGGAGAAAATCAGCACGAGAATAAAAAGTCATATTATATATCAAATTACCCGCTTGTTTCCCGCCAATCGTATTTCAAAGGACGCCCATTTGGCTGATTGCGCCGCGTAACTCAATATTCTGTTTACGCTCGTTTACGCTTTTTTTAATTTTATATTGGAGCTCTTTGTTCAAACGACTGAACTGAGCATTGTGACATTATAATATGTGACTACTTTTGAAAATTATTTTAGCATTTATTATTATCATTTTAGCTTTTGCCCGCGACTCCGTCTGCGCGGAATTAAAAAAAATTATTAAGCTTAATTAGTAGCCTATGAGTTCTTCCAGACTATGTTCTAGCTCTATGCCAAATTTCACCAAGAGTTATAGTAGTAGTAGAGAGAGAGATAGAGATAGAGAAAGTAAAGCAGTAGAGTAAGCGCCTCGGCTCCATTATCTCAAACTAACTTCCTTAAGCCGTAAGCTCCGGCCGAAAGTGCTTAAGAAGTAAATTTCAACAAAGCTCTCCGGAATATGCAAATTAATTCTCACTTACAATACGAACATGTTCCAACTTATTTACGATACGATCAACTTAACTTATTACCAAGTTATTTAATCCAACCCGCGTATGTACAGACCAAATGTTAACTGAAATTCTATCCACGATTACATCTTAAGGAAAATTAAACTAAACCCTAATTTATTTGATTTTGTTATTGTATTTATTACTTTAATGTATACAAAGTTTTTATCCAAGTTCAGATATAAACAGAACCTGGATGCAAATTTTATTTCTATCTAACATCCGGCCTCCTGTGTTAATTGAATCTCACAACAAACCGGACTCAGGGACAGTGATTGCAATGCACACCTGCCATACATACACGTGAACAACATGTTTTATGTTTTATTTACGCTTGTCAATTTTTCTTACTCGTGTGTCGCTAACAAAGTGTTATTTGTTCGTGAAGTAATTCCATTAGTTTTGTTTTCCCTGTTCCTCACAATGGAAACAAATACACATTATTGAAAATATTTGTCTTTCTCAGCGTTTTTACTTTACGTTAATATTTTTTTTACATTCATCAGGCTGCGTCGCAATGTATACAATATAAGAAATAGGAAATTGAAATATTTTTGAGAGATATTGCGTTTTATAGAATACGGACTTGACTGAATAGCTTTAAAGATTTTTGTTGAAGTCATCGAAATGTATGTTCAAAATAAATGAAATTATTAATTTCTCAGACTTTCGCTATTGATAAAACACAAACATGTATCGAAAATATTATAACGACGT
This sequence comes from Papilio xuthus, assembly GCF_000836235.2. Lineage (NCBI taxonomy): Eukaryota > Metazoa > Arthropoda > Insecta > Lepidoptera > Papilionidae > Papilio > Papilio xuthus. The sequence goes on from NW_013530064.1 coordinate 233,526, forward strand.
TTAGTTATTTATAATCTGTACTGATAATTCTGAAGCAATAGTTGTGGTGAACTTAACTGGGAATGACACGATGCAGCGGGCGGCTACGTGACGCGCTACGAGCCTCGCTACGTGCCCTACTACGTGAGATGCCACGAACCACGTTACGTGCCTGAAGGCAACGAAACAAACACGTTCACTTTAATATTTACTCTATTTAAGGAAAAATTGGCAAATATAGTTTTATATTTAATAACAAACCATAGTAAATAAATTTCTTTTTAAAGGAAATAAAGCTATGTTTATGTAGAGAGGAAAAATAACACAAGTATGTGACAGCTATAAAATACTCGATATTAATGTCGCGTCGTATTATTATTTCGCGATTATATATTACTACATATATGTAAAAGCATTGAAAAAAAAGAAAGAATGTATTAGAATACAAACGAGAACTTATTTGTCATTTGATGTACAAAATACATTTTTAATATCTTCGTATATTGTATGTCAATGTGTGAAAGCCAATAAACCAATATTATGTACCCGCGCACCGCGCCCCCCTCACCCCCGCTAAGTCTTCGATAACATACGAGGTGAAGTTACACCGTGTTACAACTCCGCGCTAATCCATTAATGTGTAGACTGGCATCTGCACACGCCCCCCCCAACCCCTCCCCCCTCCTCTCCGCCACAGCCTTGTTCTCTAACTCGCGTTATAGTTTGAAATACAAAGTTTAAGCTATGTTTTAATTACCTAGAATGAGACATTAGTATGAATGTGAGCACATTAACAGCTGACATTAGCTTTCGTTCCCTTTGAATTTGAGTTTATTTCGGTACCTAAATATAAATATTATTAATGTCTCTCAAATCCAACAAATAATCTGTGGCAATGATGGTTTCATGCACCAATCCCTCTCCTCCTCTCCTAGACGCTGTCCATTTGTTCTACCACCTGTTAATCGACCTCGGTGGCGTTTGCAACATTTTTTATTCGTTTCAGTTTTTAATAAGCTACAAGGCTATTTTTTGTGGCTATAAAAAGTTTTTTAAGAAAGTTCGGATGTTAAACTTTTTGAGAGTTTGTAAAAGAATTGTTTTAATTTATTTTTATTTAAATCAAATTCAAAAGAAAATGAATGAATATATATGATTGTCTAAATTGAAACGTCACTCGTCTGTATTGTATTGTACGAGTATGTACAAGATATAAGCGAATCCATTATTCAATTTGAGTGAAATGTTTGTGTTATCAAGCTGTGAGATTTATAAACTCAAATCAGGCTTCACGAGTAACGTTTCATTTCTTAATATTGTTGGACAAATATCCTCATCTTTATTACTATTTCTAATAAAGCAATTTTACACTAAATATCCAAATCCATGTATACTTAGAACTAGAAGAGCTATGATTACTTAGCTTCCAGTGTTGTACACTATGAATAGACGGAAACTAATGGGTTTCGTTAATAGTTTCTTGTATATGAATCTATATTTATTCTTACACGGTGGAGGTAGTGGGCGCCGGCGCCGGCGTACACCTGAGCACGTACTTATTAAATGATTTATTTCCACGTATTTCATAATTTAGCAAAGCATTTCCTTGTTCAGGCAGAGTGGCTCAGGAATTTATTACAAAACAAGCTAGCTGGAAATATTTGTTTAAACTAGTTTACATAGATATTGTTTGAAACAACTAGAAATGGCGATTAAAAACATATGCTGAAGCAATTTACGTGAAATATAGTATAAAAGGTTGACTCTATCTGTGTAACAAATTCGTCTAAATTGATTCTTTTATTTATTCGCATTGGAGGTTTTGTATTTTGAAGGGTAATTGTCTTGATTATTGGCAATATGTATTATATAAGTATATGAATCATTCTCAAATTTCTATTTTGAAGTATTTTTTGTTGTATCTTTAATTTCAACTTTCATCTGTAAATTACCATTGGAATGAAAGAAAAAACTGTTTTTGATCTTTAAAGGTTGGAAGTTATAAAAGTGAGTGATCTAGTTAAGTTAAGCCTTCTCGTTTATCTCCGTACTTGAGCATCCCGTTTATGTTAAAGAGAGCTTATCTCAACTTAATAAAGAGCTTTCAATGGATTTTTCCAATGAGATTATATTTCTCTTTGCATCCTTTGATTTTAATGTTTGGGTTTTTTTATATTTTATATAGATATATAGTTAGAGTGCATTATAATATTTCCGCGATCGGACAGTGTAGGTTAATTTAATAAGGTCACATTGAGTTGTGTCTCTTGCCACATTTATATTTGTATAGCACTGTACATGAATGTTAACAGACACCTCGTTACACATGACATATCGTGTGTAGATACATATGTACATAATAAGTACAGTATGTAAATATGTGTGACCGCAGCCCCGGGGCCAGCATTCGGTCTAATTACATTACCTCAGCTTAATTCTCATTTGAAACCGAACTAATTACTCAGAACTCAGAACCTTTCCCCGTCACTCCGTCACCCCACCACCCTCTCCCACTGTGCGGTACTATTTTTTAACAAAAAAACATTTTACTCAGTGGCATTCTTGTGTAAGTTTTTCTTACATATTATTAAACATTATATTTTATAACCGGACTACTTCATTAGTAATTACGAATAGAGTATGAGAGTAATAGAGAAATAGAGTACGAGAAGTATATCACTTGTTATCAGGTTTATTGCACCTAAAAACCATATTATATTTTTATGTATTGACAGAATTAAAAAAAAACAATTAAAGAGACCTGAAGCAAAAAAAAGCTATTGACTATTGGATATTCCACAGTTAATCAAATCAATATGAAAGCAATTGAATTACTCTTGTGATATAATACTTATCGCTGTGTGTTCCTTCACCAGAATGTTTGCTGCTGCAAAAACAGAGGATTGAATAATTTGCAAAGTTTGTTCTGCGCACGTTGGTCCTTGTTTTCAATACGTCTGTTGTAGAGGTAGTGATATACCGCAAGAGTTTGCGCGCCGCAATTATCGCCAACAACTTTGTTATTTATTGTTTAAAGTTATGAATGTTTTATTCGCTGTAGTCGGCGCTGTAGTCGGTGCGCCCCCCGCTGCGGCGCTTCTATAACCGGCTACGCGTTGTTAGAGAAAGGAGCAAATTACTGAAAATAAATTTAATACAATTTGAGGGTTGAGAAAATGACATATATTTTATTACATATATTTTAATACAAGTATTTGAATATCTCTAATATAGAACAAATAGGTTTTGATGAATTGCTTATTCCAGTAAAATTGTTTGTTAAAACAATGAGTATGAACTGAGCATAACGCAAAACCGATAAAACGAAGCAAATTTATCATTTAAAAAACCGCTGTTATCATAATTTTATGGTAGTATTGTAAAGCCCATTTTTTCCTATAAAAGTAACTAAAGGTGAAAAATGACGTTCGTTGTAATCAAATCGTCTAAACAGTTGGGCCACTTTAGAAGCTGCTCCGAAATCCGAGCACTTCGCAATGCGATTGTAGCGAAGGCTTCAGTTAACGAGGTCACGTGCACTCGATGTTATTTAACCACCGACTGAGCGCCGAGAGGATTTACTGCACCACGCCGAGCCGAGCCGCGCCGCGCCGCCAACGAAAACACTCGCCAAAATGGCCACTGGGTTTTTTCTTTTCCATTTTACATTAAATGTTATGCCGCAGTCGCCCGCTTTCATTTGGATATGAATTTAATTAAATATAAGTCTCGTAAACGACAGCCAGCATCGTCCAAAAAAATAGTAAGGTAACATCAAAATTAAATTGTTAAATGTAGTATACAGTTATGTTTATTGAAGTAAAGTGTATTTGGGACACATAAGCGAATGTTATTCCATGAGATAATGAAGTTCTTAAGCAATTAATGGATTCTTTACATTATGTGGAGTTTGAACAAATAACTAATTAGAGCGGCGCTGTGTGTGCAACAAAAGAGGCTGCGCTCACCTCCGCTCACCTCCGCCGCTGATAAATTGCAGGGTTTTGTTCGATTCTTGCTTTGTATCCACTGATCCGTAAGTACGGTGAATATTGGTAGCGTTGCAACATTAGAGAGCAATGGACCGCTCTACGGCGATTGTAAAGAAATTGCACGCCTCATGTATATATTGTTGTTGCGCGGCGCACGATTAGCATTGAGTACATACGCTGATGTTTAGCGAAACATTTATACGAGTACAACCGCCACAAAAACTTTTATTGCTAATTATCTAGTTACATGCGGAAAAGTCATACAATTGTTTACTCCGTAATAATTGACATTTTATTCCGTGTAAATAAAATAAATTGAATTCTAAGCAAAGAAAGTATAACTCAATTGCAATTGAAATGGTAACCAGCAAACACAATTTAACTTGAGCGACCGCAGCGCACCTCGCCTTCTGTGCGGCCCGCGTTCTCCCCGCGCACACTCCGCGTCGCCACCGCGTCGCCCCCTCGTCGCCCTCTCGTCGCCCGGACGCTACGTAATTAGCTGCTTCCCTTTTGCTAACAACATTAATTCCTGTTCAATTCGCAGTTTTAACCGTGAAATAGAATTGTACTTACAAATAATAACTCGAATTGTTGTTTTCTTTCGATTTAACTTGAGGAAGTTGTACTCGTAGTACTTTAACCACAAATGTTATTCCTGGCATTGTCAACAAGAACGATCTGAAATTGAATAACAATTCAAATGTCAACAAATTTTACGAGCGTCTAGAATTGCCGACTTTTTTAACTTTGTTATATTGTCATAAAAATGAGGTTGCTCTGCTCGCCTTTAACATTCATAAACTTAAGTATAACTCAAGTATTGTTTTTATTAATTACAATGTTTTAACTGATGCCTTAATAGTAAAAGTTTATTTATACAATAAAGTGACAATAACGTGTTAAAATAAATGTGGTCGCTGGCAGTAGCAATAATATAACACATAACTAATAGCAATCAATAACATTTTACTAAATTACAAGTTCAACACGAGAATTATGCAACTGAATTCTCGTGAGAAATGAAGAGGGATTAGTGCATTAGCGCAGGTTAATATGGAGCGTTTGTTTTGAAATGATATGTAGCAGTTTACGCTTAAATATAAAGCCTCATCATACAAGCGTCGTGCGCTAATAATTTCCGATTAAAGTCGTTATCGGCGCGGACAAAGCGGCGCGGCGCATTGTGCGGCATATTAGTGCACCCCCCTGCACACGCCGAGCCTCCCGCGATATACTGCCTGACAGTAAACAATATGCATATTCAACTAAATGCTATTTGCAATTATAATTAAACTACTAATATTTTTAATAGAAATCAAATGGATTCAGTCTAGATAAATTTTATTTATTTCATATCAAATAACTTACTCGAAAGTTCTTTAGTTCTTCAACAAACAAAACAACTGATTAAAACGAACCGCAAACTATTCCAAGTTTGATTATTGCCTCGAAGGATAACACACAATTTCCGTTAGAACTGCCTCACCGCGCCGCCCCCCTACCCCCGCCGCCCCCGCCGCCTGCGTACACAGCTTATTGTGTCTTTTGAATATTGACTCTTCTCAAATAGGGACTAAGTAATACAGATTGAATAATATTCAACGATATAGATTTGAATATAAGTGGAAAGATTAAGTACAAAGTGCCGTAATTACGTTTTAGGATTTTATGTGTACCTACATTTATTCGACGGTGAAGGATAAGATCGTGATGCAACCTGCACATATCGGCGAACCTATTCAATAATATGTATGTAGTCAACCAACTAGTACTGGGCCAGAGATTACTATGGCTGATCCGATATCCTCGATGAGGACGACAACTAAACGGTGAGTGATCAATGATATAATATGAAAGGAATTATTGCGGTGACTTGAAGCTGTACTATTTTGTTACCTCCACTGAAATGGGAGAAGTTTGCATCGTGTCGGTAAATCCGGCCAGCCAATGCGCTGCTAAATCTCAACTATCGGATCAACTGAAAATTGTTTCCTAACATTGTCACGAACAATGTCCTATCAGCGAAACTTCGCCTGTGCTGCTACCAAATTGATTAAGCGACGTGTTAAATACTTGCAATATAAACTATTTCTTAAACATTTTAGTGAAAATATGTTTTTCTACATATTTTGTGTATTGCCAGTGGAAACTTACTGTGAGGCAATAGAACTAGTGATCCGGTGGTTGTTAATACTTTTATAAGATGAAAAGGTTCGCTGATAACGTTACTAAGCCGTAGAGTTGCAGCGTGGACGTGGACGTGGACGTGATTATCTCTCTTTGTAGTCGCATCGTGACTTTGTGTTCCGCCAGCGCTGGTGGCGGTGGTGTCGCGGACCGTGAAATTGAGTTCCACTTCCTGATAAACGCTTTTGAACAAATGCGATATCCTTTCAAGCTTCCCCATAATGTTTTTTCACACTTTATTACAAATTAAAACTTTATATTGGATTGGATGCGTTTTTTTCAACGAATCGAACCAAGTTTTAGGGTCTTATCTTCCTTAACGCAAAGTACTTTATTATTGTCTCGGTGGTTCAAGTACCTCCGATAAAAGAACCAAATTCGAACAGTACAATCTAAAATTCAAAATGATTGTACAATAATATTACAAAGTTTAAAAAATGAGAAAAAAAATCGTATTGACCCCGACGTGATTTGAACACGCAACCTTCTGATCTGGAGTCAGACGCGCTACCGTTGCGCCACGGAGTCCTTGCATCCTTATAGCAAAAGATAGTTTGTATCTCATCTTATTATATTGTTAAATTTATTGTAAAATTTGCTTTCTATTGTTTTATAGTTAGATAAATAAAACGCGTCCTTTTTATTATTTGTATTTTCCTAAAATATCAAGCGGTTTCAAATGCGGTAATTTTTTTTAAAGCTGGTAAACAAGCCAGAGGCCATCTGAATTCACCGAAATAGTGAAGGAACCGTTGCCCATAGATATCTGCAAAGACGCATAGAAGGAGAATGTCAATATATATCATAGTGATTCTTATAAAAACTTTTACCAGCCATAACTAAACGGAGCCATCGAAGATGTCTTGATCGAATAAAAGCATTAAAATAACTTGACGTCCAGCAAAGCTTTAAAATCTTTTTAATGGGTTTTTTACTCTTCTTTATTTTCACATTAAAAGTGGAAAGTCCATTTATAGAGCGCGCTGCAACGAGCTCCATTAAACTGACAAACGGAAGAACTTTGCTCTGAGCCGCCGCCGTCGAACTAAAACAATTACGCACACAGAGGAACTGTCATAGGGAACATTATAACTATACTAATAAATTTCTCACAGCAATCGAGCCTTCTGTACTTTAAACATTACAAAATTAGGTCGCACACACAGCACAGTAGCTGCACACAACTGCACACAGACAATACAGGTAAGAGAGGTCAGTAGCGAGAGAGTTAATTAGAGACATCTTTTGTTCTGTGTAATATTAATGTGCTAGATGTTAAACCTTTACTGCTCGTAAACATTTGTCCAAAAAAATTGGTGGTTCTTCATTTTGCGGTTGTATATTATAATTATTTATTTATTTATGAAATATTTAAAGAGATGATATTTTATCACGAGAAAAGTTTTAATTTATTATTAAAAACATAAAGAAAGAACTCTGAAAACTCTTTTATATTGCACTTGTTGGATGAAATTTTCTTGTTATGATAACATCATTCAAAATAAAAGAACTTTTGAAACTCGTTTAAAAATTAAAAAGAAAAGTGTTCGTTAAGCTGAGTCAGCATGATGCCGTATCTTATATCAGGAGGAGGCGTCGGCGAAGGCATTCAAACTTTTTCATGTAAATGTTAGCGATCGCGCCGCGTCATCGCGTCCGCCTCAGATAACGCCGGCGCGACGGCCGGCTTTTATAACGCACCTCCACTGCCCGCGCTTCTCTGATAACGCTTCTTTAGCTCGTTTAATTATTATCACAAACTTCGTCATAAACCATTATTATACTCTTTTGAAATTATGAAACACTGAAATCTATTATTACGAAAAACACCTAAGTAATCGTAGCATTTAAAATCCGTAAAGGTAAAGTAGACATCGTGATTTTCTCTGTATATTTATTCTTGTTATATAGTTTCAATATTAAAAGTTACATGAAACAGAATATGAACTAAGTAAAAAGAGCATATCTCTTTTGTTTACCAAAGTGTTAGTTTTCATTTGTTATGTATCGGTGTCAGCGGCTGTCATGTGATACATAGACATACATATGATGAAATAAATTGCATATTTTACATAACAAGTTGTACTTATTATATCAAGAAAACTTTTCCATTCATTAAACCAAATACATTTATATACATACTTGTTTATGTTTACATCAAATAAAAAATAATTCGGACTTAACTGAACCGAAGAGCTGATAATTCGTGAAAATACGGAGACACCAAAAACTCTATATTTGCGAGTTGTGCATATGTATATACGAGACGAGCAGGTATATCGTGTGTGTTTTTGAACATTTTTTCTTGTTTCCATTCGCTAGCGGATGCAAACATGTCCATTACTTGTTGGCTTATTGCAGGACAAACAAAAAACGTACATAGCGTGACGCGGACAACGTGACGCAGGCAGCGTGACGTGAGCAGTGTACCGCTATGTTCTCGACCCGATGGTCAGCTTGTGACTATTGACTATGGTACGCGGCGGCGGTACACAAAAGCTGCGGAAGTCATATTTTTGACTACACACAGTTGTTTTAGACGCTTTGTTTACTTTTTTACAGTTTTTTCGACAGCCTTCTCACTTTTGTAGCATATTTTTGTCTGCATGCCGCGTCTGTTTATTTTTCAAAATTTAAGCTTCTGTTACGTAGTCGATATTGAATATACTTGATATGTAACTTTACTTCTTACTTGTAATATAACTACTGAAATATTTAACTGATCTGTGAGAATTATAGAAAAGCATAATGTAAATGAAAATGAAATGTGACTTGCTGGTGATTTGACTACTGTATACTTAGTGCCGTATGGCTCATTACCACCATTTATTCCCTTTGAATGGTTACTGAACATTTTCCTAATATTATGACTAAGTATTAAGTAGTGATTTCTGTCGTCCGCTTCTTTACATGAAAAGGCATAAGCAATGTATTCGCAGTCAGTGTTTGTTGGGAATCGTCGTCGTCGGCATCAAACATCGACAATATTTCTCTACTAGCCGTGGTACCGCTGCGCTGGCCTGCAGCCAGGAAATGTTATCACAATATATTCTTATTCTCTATATTATGTTCATTGTAATACTATTCAATGGAAATTTTCATTGTAAATCAATGTGGAGCCGACATAAATACTTTACGATTGTTTTAAAAATACTTTCAAGTCAGTAAGTAGGTAAGTTTAATTTAAACAGTGCAATTATATGACAAAATACATTTGTGGTATATGTGATGTGATACACTTCGAACACTTCAGTGAACAGTCGACGTGAAAGCAAAGAAACTGAGAGTAATGTATCATTTTTATACTTCCAGGAGATAATAAAAGTGAAGAAGCGTCGCTTCGCTGCGCTCCGAGAACTCGACCAAATCAAAACCACGCCGCAAAAGATGACTGCCACCGCTACCAGAGAAATTGCTTCCTTGTTCAATCTTCGAAGATTACTTTTTCTATATTGTCATTCAATCACGAACAATACTTCTTTGTTTTTACAATTTCTTTCCTCGTAACAATGAAAATATCACGCAATTGGTTAGAAATTCATTGCAACAGTTCGATAGAGCGTTAGCGTCACAGAGATATGTATGTCTACATACAAATTGTAAATGCATCTGATGTTTGTTTAGTTCTGTTGTGTTTTAGTGAAATTAATAACGTATTATAAATATTATTTACGCTTCTAGAATTTCTAATAAAGCTTAAGGTAATGAGCAATTTGTATGCGAGGATGTGACGTCATCAGCATATGCGGGTGCAGCCGCGCAAGCCGTTAGCTCACGAAAACGCGTACACCTCCATCACAAAGAAACTGAAACAACTATTTAGACTAATCAAGGATAACTATTAGGTATCTGAAAAGTAATTTTGTTGTCAGAAGTGGGATTCGAACCGACGCTCACAGAAGTGGACTGCGACCTGAACGCAGCGCCTTGGACCGCTCGGCCATCCTGACGTTATATTTAATAGTTCATTATACTACCCAATATTACCTAACTTGGTGACTAAATTTTATATGAACATACATACGCATGTGAGAGATTTATTAAAACTTAACGATATTTATGATACATTCAAGTCAAATCAAATATTTATAAACATAGGTACAATTGACAGAGAAATTGCTCCATCGACGAGGACCTTAGTTCTTAAATTTCCAACAATAATTAAAACGTAGCTTTTGATATTAAAACAAGATTTAAATCTTATATGTTATTTATATTAGCAATTGCTTTACCCGAAAACATGTTCTTTGCTAGTGCGGCGGTGAAGCGGTGGAGCAGCGCGGCGGGGAAGTGGCGATGTGGAGCTGCGGCGGCCGGAGAGAGATTGCAAGCCGTGAATTAATTATCCATTCAGCATCGGCACAGTAGACATGTAGACATGTAGACATGTGAAATGTTTGTTTATTCAGTGTCTATTTATACAAAGTTTGTGTTCCCGCTGCCGGGGCACGGGGCACGAGGCATGGGGCACGAGGCACGGGACACGGGGCGTGTAAGAACGCTCTGGCATTAAATATTAACAGGCATCCGGGATCTGCCGCAATGTCTTAGTGATGTATGTGGTTGTTTTGCTTCTCAGTTTGTGCTTTCTGTTATGTTGTTAATAAATAAAAATAAAAAAAAACTTTTTAGCTAACTTATTTATGTGTGCTTACAAATAAACAAAAAACCAAACGATCTACTTTTCATAGCGACAGTTTAAAATTTGTCCATTTATAAATTCATGTGCTCAACAAAACACGTTGAAAAAGATTCGCTTTACCAGCGAGCAGTGGAGACACGTCCCGTGTATTTATTTAAGCAGTCATTTTCTGCTCGACAACACGTGTCCCGCTTATTTCTCCCCTCTCAAGAGAATAAACAATATTTTTCTAGTTTGCGATGCGACGAAACAACGGAGAAATATTTTCAAAGGCAGCGAACTAACAATATTCACAGCGCCAGCGCCTGAGAGCGCGCTTTGACGACGTTAACTTTATCGCACCAAAATCTGCAATAAAATATTTCTACTGAGAAATATCAACTTTGTCTAGACAATACTGTTAGGTGCACATAAGTATATTTAGCAATACTTCAATAAAGCAATATGATGGAATAATGATAAATAGTTAAAGAAAGTCTGTGTCCAAATATGTTGCTTCGTTCGTTCGTACTTAGAGAGGTCATCAAATGTAAGTAAATGTCATATCAAATATAATGAGAACTAACCAGTGTTAACAACATATGGATATTGTATCATCTACGAGTATATTAGGACAACTCTGTTACTTAAAGTAAATATAAGTAATATAAAACGTTTTATCAAAATAGAAAACTAGAAAATATACTAGTTTAAGTGCAGAAAAGATAGAAGCGAAATCTCTTAAAATATCAAGTTATTTTTGCGATGTTCGTAAGTTAGCTCCCCGTCGGGGCCGATATTGACTCCCGATGCTGCAGGAAGCAAATATACGGCGAGACCTGACGCCGTCGTAGATGTTGACTCTCAGGGGGCGCTGCAAACACACGACCGCTTTCTACGCGTTCTCTATTTTAAACTTGCACAATTAAAAATACGAACAACAATAGCAGACTATTTCCATGTCAGTTTTATAATATTTCTTTTTACTGTATCAGTTCACAACAGTTTCAAATTTGACTGTAACGTGTGCGTTGCGACTTTCAGGCAACATTTTCACAGCGAGTGTGATAATACTTATATTTTTACAAAGCTTCGTAATGGGCAACATTTATTAGCATCAACAAAAGTCAGGAGCTGTCGATAAAAGACTCCTCGTTCTTTTGAAGTCTCAAAGAGTAATCTCCGAGTGATAGAATAAGGAAACAATTTCGTTGCTTCAAGTTACCTTTTATGTTGTTTTGATTAATCCTCATCTTTGTCTCGTTCCCGCGCTTTGTTTATTTAATGGAGAATTCTCCACAGACGTCCAACGTCAATAGTGATTCCAAGCTGACATTTTATCATCATATCATTTCTTTCTGTTGAAAATTCTTTATAAAATGTAAATAAATTTTCAATAACCGCTTAATATAGTAAATGTTATTTCATTTCAATTATTTTTTGTGTCATTAATTAGCGGTGTATGTGTGCGTGTGTGTGTGTGTGTGTGTGTGTGCCTGCTAACTTATTAGGATGTTGTTTTTTACTACGAATTTTATTTGTTTTGCAATTACTTGTTATTGTATTCTTAAATAAAGAATATGAATGCCGCAGCGTTATTTATACAGCTGACTGTATATCTCTCTGCACCGTCTGTTTCTTCTCTTGTCTGGTAATCCGACTACAAAGGGAACTGTAACAACAGCACCGTTTTTGAATGAAACATTAATATAATAGCCGTTTTCACAACGTTTAGGTGGCAGTACAGTGTCGCCCCCCCCCCCTCCCCTCTCTCCCCTCACCCCGTGCGACGCGCGCTCCGTAGTGCTGCATTCGAGCGCTCAGTAAACATGTATGCTATTCAATGTAAACAATATTTCATAAACAACCTTCAAACGTATCAGTGATTTCTTTCAACTATCTCTGCTTGTGTGAACAAACATAAACTCCTCTACCGAACTGACCTGATATTTTGTTTTTATATTAGTTTTATTGTATTGTTTGGAAAATAGCATTTTATAAAAAATGATAAGTTGTAAGTGTTCACGTAACTTTAGTGTTAAATAAGGTGAACATTTTGATAGGACGAGGCAATATCAGAGACTTGTGGCGAGGTGCGAACCGCAATTAGTGTAATTTGCGACCCCAGCCTCGGTCCGTGCCGTGCCATGTACTCTACACAATATCAGCACGATTGTTGCTGTGGTTTTCGCCTTATATTAATTTAAAAAATGTAATAAAAATAACTGTAAATATCTTTAAATGTTTTACTGCAATTAAATAACCTCGTTATTAATTACTAAGTGATGCTATTAATGGCTCTTAACTAAGTCATCTTGTGTTACATAATCTACCTTTTAGTTCAATTAAGTCCAATTAGAGAACCTAATTAGCGTAACATCTGCATTAAAACTTTAATATCTAATTCAGTTAATTATTTTATTAATCTGTTTCATTATAGAATCAAACTATGTCTTGTATATTGCGGTTTGTAGTGTTCAAATTGTAGTGAATAAAGAATTTGTTGTTTCTGTTTATAATGTTAGATGTTGTCGATTTTTTTATAAAAACTGCCGTTGTCCGCATAATCAAATGTGTAACCAATGCTATATATAGTAGCAGTTAAGTTGACAAGCTTCTTGCTGAGCCTAGTTAAAAGAAAATAAACAACAAAACCGAACAAGAAACAAAAGTAATAAAAAGATACAGAAGAATTTATAAAAGTTACAACGTGTTGTTTTATTATCTCTTGTCTTGTTCATTTCAAGTAAAGCGTATAATGTAATAAAAAGTTAACTGAAACAAAACACAAGAAAAATAAAGAAAAACTCATAGCGGTGTGTAAATATACATGGTTTGGTGGCGAGGTGATAAAATCGAGAAAAATTTGTTAGCAAAATGGCACCATTTGGTGCAGGTCCAAGATTTTTAGAGAATCGCTGCCCGTGCTCCGTTCTGCATACATACATAGCATTCTCTTGTCAACAAGATCGACCGTGTTGATAGACTTTTGTACAATCAGCAGTGATATATACGTAAATGGTAGGAAAGTAGAACGACCTCTGCATACAATATGGAGTTTTGATAGTTAACTACGGTAATAATTATAATTTACATTATAAAAAACGAAAGGGCAACGAGTCTGTCATAGTCAATATTGTTAATTTATTGAAGCTATTAATTTTTCCTCCGACAGCACGCTTCAGAATTCCACAAAGTTCTAGGTTTAATCAATTTAAATAACATTGTGACAGGCTCCGTGGCGCAACGGTAGCGCGTCTGACTCCAGATCAGAAGGTTGCGTGTTCAAATCACGTCGGGGTCAAACTACTTTTTGATCATAAGAATAAACAGCAAAGAAAACACTGTATTACTTACTAAACTTTTATTTTGAACATCCAATCTCTATATGGTTATTGTTAGTATTATTGTCCTGCAAACACGTTGATACGTGACCGAAAGTTTTAATAAAACATGGCAAGAAAGTATTCATCAAACGATTCATTCCGAGAATTGTGATTTTATAACTACAATGTTTGCTTTGACGCTACAAATAGAATGTTGGAATACAGTTTATGGATAACTTTTTCTCAGAAATTCAACAGTCAAGTAATCCGAAGTTCCCATCGCGTGAAACATACCGTTTTGTAAATTATATATTCTACAGCAGTGGTGCGACCCGGCTCGAGTCCCTCGTAGAACATAAAGCGAGGCTTAATCGTCGTCCCACATAATAACACTCCAACCCTTTGGTTTCCTAAAGCTCTAGTTATCTAAATGTTGACCAATATTTATTATAAACTAAAGTAATACCTGTAACAATATTGTGACACAGTAATTGTGTCCAGGAAATACGGGATCAAAGGGAAATTGCGCCGCGTCCCGCCGCCGCGCCTGCCTCGGAGTATAATCAAACTAGTAATAGTTTGCGGTTCGTTTTAATCAGTTGTTTCATTTGTGTTGATACCGAGCCCGAGCTGCGGACTGCTTGCTGCTCCTCTCTCTCTGCCCAATGCTTTGCATTAGACAGATTAAACAGACTGCTCTATAAATTTACATTGATTGTCATTTAATTAGTCCTGTTTGAATTTAAAGTTATGTCGAATACATGTAGTAGGAGAGGGGAGGACAGACTCGTATACAAGTCGCTGTGAGTACATGAGTTACACTCGGTCAGATGTTTACGTGATAACAAGATCTTCTGTAACATTGTTATGAAGTTAGATAATAAGGGAGATTGATACAGATTGTAATGAATAATTCCTGTATAAGTGATATAATTTCGCGTCGATCCATCAATTTGTGAGATGTGATATGGCGCGGGCGGGAAAAGTTTGTTGGACACGACATTGTTCGGTGATTAATGTTAGACAAAAGTTTTTAGTTGATCCAATAGTTTAGGGCCGCAATAGATTAACAAAAACTCGTCGGTAACTTTTCTCATTTTCCAGGATCGAGTAAAAACGCTGACGAGATTTAACGAAGTTGTGATATTTGTACAGTGCTATGTTACTGTTGTCAATGAATTTAACGACTTCGTAGAATTGTGTCACCAGATTCACTTGACAACATATGCAGTATGTACATACATATTTTTATACCATTCTAAGTTAACTTTTTACATAATGAAACACAAAAGGCAGTAAGGTATTCAGTAATATTTTACGCTGAGTTAACTCCACTCAACTTTATTAGATAGCTGCAATCAACTTTTTTACAGCGCGAGTATGAAGTTATGACTTGTGTAAATCCAAGTCGATCGTAAAATAGTCCGGACCAATCAGCAGCTTGTTTTACAGTCGCTGTCGGAGCGGATACCTCCGCGGATAGGCGGCGCCACCTCCGCGGGGACTCACAAATGTCTACCTGCCTTTTCTATATACTTAATCAAATTTAATATTTCAATATCTATTGTGTCACTATCAATGGAAAGTAAATTTTTATACAATCACTAGCGATTACTAATTTTTAGTAAATCTACTATTCTACGGCTGATGAATCTGTTTGCGTAAGATAATGTATGTTTGTGTTATTTAAAGAAGTGTTGACTGCAGTGATGAGATCTGTATATTGTATAAAAACATTGTATCGAATATCGTCTGGAAAGAAGCCAGCCTCTGTATGTAAATATTGTTGATAGCATTGTTACGTTGTTGTGTTTGCAGATACGAGGCTTACGACGACGCACAGACACACGACTATTCACCGTTTTGCTAACACAGACTTTGGATATAATTGTATTAAATAAAAGAAGTCTATTTGCCATAAGAATATGAAACGGTTAGAGAAACAAATGAAGAAATCATTATGAGTTTCAACTTGGTCTCTGTTAAATGGTATAAAAATCAGAGTCTTATGCAACATAAAATTGCTTGCGAACATCATTCAATTAAATGGTAATTTCAATATTTCAGGTTAATATAATAACTGACCACAATATTATATCTGGTTTCGTTTCTTTCAATTCTATAAAAATACCTGTAGGTTTCGCCGGAGCGCTGACAATGATTGCTCGCGCTCGATTCTATTTAATTGGCACACTACTGCTGCTCTTCATTACACTTTATTTCTTTTTCTTTTTATCAAACAACCTCTGCGACCTCCTTGTCTTTTACTTGATAAATTTTGTTACTATCAATAAGCTCATTTGGATAGCGCAGAAAGCTTATTTATTTCCAGAATTTAAGGATTAAATGAATAGACGTAGCACATAGCCTTTTTCTTTATTACAAATTAAGATTAGTTTCTATCAAATAATGAATTAATAAGAAATAAGTATAACAGCACAGAGGAATACTTAGCTAAGAAGAGACTATGGAATATTAAACTGAAATACCGAGTAATATAATCTCGCTGAAAATGTTTCATAAAAGCTTCAGCTGCATCATGAGCCATCTGCCGCAGACATAAACACGAGCCCTTGCCGTAGCGACTTACTTCACCGGAGTTTGGTATTAAGTGTTATTACTTATCAAGCGAGCGAATCATTGTCTGCCTCAAAAAATTATTATTATTATATTTCACGATGTCAATTTCTTAATAATCTACAGTGTTTATTATTTAACTTATCTCCTGAGCGCTCTTAAAAGGTTTTCCTTTATTATCTTTCTTCTTTTTATTCCATAAGCGACCTATATATATGTAATCCTTTGGCTTATGTGAGATTTATCGAAGGAATTAATAAATTGCAAATACTTATTCAAACCATAAGTAAAAACGTCATCAAAAGAAATTCTCGTTATTTAAATTTAAAAAATATTGTTAAGTAGCCGTTTAATTTTTTGCTGGAAGAGACGAGGACCGAATTTAAGGCAGCGTTGCGAAAACTGGCTCTACGCCAAGCAACGGCAAGAGACGTGGGACTACGGCGCTACGCCGCTTTAATGTGCTACGAATTTAATTAAAAACATTGAAACAGCAATTGAAACGTTAATACAAAAATTAAATTTGAACTTTATAAACGTTGTCGCGACTTCAGTAACAGTTTGCGGAACAATTTTATGAAGAGTTCTTCGCAACTAGTGTGGCTCATTCCGTTTTCTTTTATTATGATTCCAAGCAGTCATTATTACTATTAAGTTAAATCAAATTGATTAATGTGAAAGCGTCAGGTTGTATTAGATATACGATTAGGAGGAGATACGTTCATAAAAATATGTTCAGAAAAATAAAGTGTTGATAGTGAGGTAACTGAGATCTCAGCTGTTTATAAACAATTTATGATGTTGCTTTAAAAAAATCAGATGTTTTCAGTGGCTGAATTTTATGTCTAGCTAAAAATGCTAATGCAGTAAAATGTTAAAGTTTAAATGTTTCATGATAAAATTTGTGCACATGTGCAGGGGTCGCGACCGATCTCATTCCCTCAAATGTTATTTTGTTATCTTTTAAACATTTTTATAACGAGTGAGTGAATAATTTATACTAGTAAACTATTTTCTGACAGCTAAAGTTAACATTATAGTATATTTGTAAGTAATATTACTTTACGATACTGTATCTTTAATTTCAAATAACCTGTTTACATAGTATTAGCTAATAGTGGCACCTATACAATTTAATGGCTCAGTTTTAGCGGCTCAGTGAACATGACCCACTACATTGTGTGATACATCGCAGCGTCTGAGCGCGGCGACGAGCGCGGCGCGGTCGTTTGATGTGCCCGCGTGAGGGACAACTTTACACCATAGTTGCAGTTTGAATAGTGCAGCTTTGTTGCTAAAACAAACATTGTGTGTACTGCAGCAGTTGTTCAAAGTATTGTTACTTTGTTCTTATTTTGTGTTTGTGTCTCGTTTGCCACGGAACCGTCACACTCTTATCCTAAATATTCATTTTCATAAAAACACACACACCGACACAGTCATTGTGATAATTATAGATACTATTTTTTTATGATAGGAAGCAGCGGCGTGATTGTGTCAATAGCGTAATTGATTTTAGTGTGTAAAACTTCGTTTATCCGAGTTTTGTCAGAGGATGCAAAACAGTACTATCGTTGTACCTAGTACATTTAATAAAATCTCTTGCGAACGCGCGTTAACAAGTAATTTGTATGAGAGTAAAACAGAACAACAATCTGGGGCCGGAGGAAAGTTTAGATTGAATACGTCTACACCAGAGCACCGGATAACTTTCTTGGGTAACAAAAGCTTATATTTCGTAGTTTTTAAGGCATGGTATTACGTAGATTATTCTCTTGCGGTTAAATGTGTAGTCATAGTAACAGATGATAACAGATTTCTATGTTTTGTCATTCGGAGTTTAAGTTTACACATAATGCAAATGACATGACACAGTCTATACGCTACGTTTCAATGAATTACTATGGACATCAGAGACTTCATATTGTAGTGTTGTGTAAGCTACGGGAGTTGAGTGCAGTTAGTTCGCGCCAGCTGCCCGCCGCCGCCGCCGACGCCGCGTCCGCCGCCAGCGCGCAGTGGAGCGCCGCGCAACGCAAGGACTTAGCATATATATTGCTCATTATCTTTATTTGTTACAAGAAACGTTTATATAATAAATATAATGTCTAATATAAGGCTTGTATATGCTTTTTGAAATTTAATTTAGGTTAGTTTTAAGGTATTTAGAAGATTTAAATAAAGGAAATTTATAATGAAGTAGAATAAAACCACCAAAAATGCAATTATTTCGCATCCGTTCGCAGAGAGTTGGTTCCGCGCGCCGCCGCCTCCGCCGCCGCCCGCCGGCGCAGTCTTTATGACTTCAAATTTTAATTACGTGTTTTCACGGGAACTAAATGCGCCGCTTTTCAAATATATTTATGCAGCTTAAATTGCGCTCGAGTTTTACAAAATTCAAGTGAACCTGAATCAAACCAGTGAGCAATGGCAGCAACAATAACATACGAAAGTATTATAAGATAAAATATATATTATAATTAAAGAAACAGACGTTTAGTTATATAAGATAATATTATATTATATTGTTTCACGAGAATTAAGTACATAACTAGCTTAATAAAAACGATTCTACAAACTGTTAAAGGTAGATGTTTACTTAACAACTTGTAAAGTTATCGGGTTGTAAATTACAAAATGTTACAACCCTTGCTATATTTACTAAACAGTACTCGGAAGAGCGGGAAAATAACGATGAAACCGCCTCTAATATAATATTTTAATTTAGCTCAGTACTTACTCGAGATCTCTCTTTTAAGGATTCGTTAGCATTTAATGCCTTTCTTTTTCTCAGAACGAACAATGGAATGAATGTTTTTACGGCACCACTTCAGCACACTTAACGATGAAAAGAAAAACTTATTGCTTATTATTTAACTTTATGGGGAACACTTAGCTTACAATCATTAATCTACTTACAATACAGATTAATAAATAATTTAGCGAAATTGTTTTTAATTTATTTATAAATTTAAATTCATGTCTATTTTCATATCTCTTTGCAGCCGAGCGATGTAATTGTCGCGTGGGACAAACGGCCGCAACTAAGTGGATCACATCGGAAACGTCAATGGAGCGCACAAAGCCGGTCACTCGGCAGCCGGATCGAAGCCGGGGGAAGCGATTTGTACGCTCGACCACTGCTACAGCTGACATCCATCGCCAAACAAAAAAAATAGTATGACGAGTATGGTTATTTCTGTGTCGAAATAGTAACAAACAGACTGTGAACATGAAATTATTGTCAACATATTATAATTGTCTGGCGTCTTGCTGGCGTATTGTACCTTACACAATGCATTCATCACTTGTATAACTTATTCGTATTACGTTTGAAATGTCACATAGGAAACTCTTTGGCAATTTAATTTTCGCCAAACACAATATAATTTATTTAAGGTAATCCTATCATTTTAGTGCAAATGCTGCGTCATTGTGATTTCACCTCATATTCAATGCAAATGTCGGATGTTCTGTGTCAATAGTCCTTACATTATGCGGATATACATCTGAGTGGCTGCTAAGTCCATTTATTTAAATTAAGGATCACTTTGCGAGCGGACGACTGCCGGCGGACCGGGAGCGGACTGGGGAGGCATTAATGGATTACCGGAGTGCTCGCAACTTGCTTATGAATATTCAAGCATTGCATTGCCAACCCTACATACACTACACCTCTCCCTCTTTTAGATGAAAATAGTTTAAATAGAATATAAAATGATCCATATTGATGCCGCATCCCCAAGCCCATTTACCCAAGTCCCGGCAACGACAACTGTTGCATCAACAGCTCAGTTCATACAAAGAATGTGCTCAAAACGAGTTTTTAGAAATTGTATTGAGTACCGCTAGCTAGTCATCGCTACAACCTTGCATACTTTAATTTTATAAGCGGATGAAAAAATGATTGAATAAAATAAAAAGTATGCAGCGCGGGATAAAAATGATCTGTCATTATTTGTGAAACGCCATCCAGATGACGCGTTATGAGTCTGTGAGTGGATGTTATTATGTTAGAAGATGTCGCAATCGACTGGGAAATTAATTGAGCTGTTTTAATTAAAGCTAGTGTTAATGATGCGGCTGACAGCCAGCTCTCCGCCGCTGCCCGGCCTGCTGGCGCACGGCCAGCCGCTAGCCCAGCTCCTAGGGCAGTTCCCGCCACAGCCAGCGTCTTCCTGCTTGTTAGTGAATGTTTAGGTTTAATTGTGAGATGTTTTGATACATGACACAGCTACGATTCATTTAGAAGTACGAATATGCTCTCATAAATGTCTTCTTTTCATACCGTAAGTTAAAATTTCTGGTAGAAATTTATTAATGTATTGTCAAATAGGGTTCAATGATTGTCCGGATACACGAAACCATCATTTTACATTAAATCATTTTTATCTTCTACGTATCAATGAACTTACGGGATTTTATAATGTATTTGACACCAGATAAGGGTGAAGGGGTGAGTCGAGTCGGTACCGATTGAAGTGCAAATGAAAGAGGACACCGGCGCGCCGGCCGCGGCCCTGTACAGCGCTTTCTAGTAATAGGTAAAATATGATAAACATATTCCTCTGGCCGCGCCTTTACCCTCCACTTCTAATGGAAACCCGAATTCAATAAGAACTCCAAATTTAATGCGATAAAGAATTTTGCCACGAGCTGCGATATTAAAATTGTTGGGCGCTGAGGAAATTAAATTCCTGAAAGTGAACAAAAAATCCATATTTTTACATCATTTCGAGGATGAACCGGGAAGATGAGGGACGCGGGACGCGGAACGCGGGAAGCGGGACGCGGGATGTAAATTGAGATAAATGTGATTCAATATTAGAAATCATTAGACTTTTGGATAATTTGATTTTGATGGCATCGTACAAACTGAGGTATTGTTTTTGTTATTTATTCCGTTAACTTCGATATCAGCTATTAGTCTTCTATGAAGCGGAACAGAGCGGCATGAGATGGCATGAGATGGTATGAGGTGGTATGAAATGGTATGAGGAGTGTAAACGACAGTCGGTCGAATACAAATGATATCATCTCCCGAACCAGCCTCCGCTTTCACTATCTATAATTTAACCCTTTAACAATGGGCCAATTAGGGCGGCAGAAATAATACATTTAATGGACCAAACAAAGGAACAATATCAGTGAATAATTAATATCTGACGGCGGCTTAGGGCGGGCGGAGCAGGAGCGCCCGATCACTGAACGATATTCAATGGACTTAGTTTCAATAGAACAAATAAATCGGTCGTCTCGTTAATAAATTGTTAATATTTGAAAAGCGAGAATCAATTATTCATTAAAAAGGAGAACGAATACAACTTTCTCCAAAATGTTTATACAATCTAATCATCATACTACAGCCGCACACACACACACACACACACACACACACACGTGAACGCTCCTTCGTATTCTATTATTATAAAAGTAGAGGAAATACAAATATAAAATAGAGAGAGAGAGAGAGAGAGAGAGGTCGCGATATATTTTCTTTTACTGTGTTTTATTATGTCGAGAGATATAAGGGCGGCGCACAAACCGGCCTGCCGAAGGAAAAAAACTGTCGTTCCAGTAGATTGCCTCGCCTCACTAACTCAAACATATTTCTAGGCTGCGCCGCGACACCCTCGCTCGCTCTCTATTTATTCCGAGACCAAACCTTATCAAGCTTATCAATTTGTATTTCTGTTTTGTTGTACTTACTCTATTTTTACAAGTTGTAGCCGACGATTTTGAGAAATCAACAGCTATAATTTTCAAATCGTTTTATCCAATATGAACCAAAAGCAAAGATCCCCAATTTTTGTTTTTAGTTCATATTGTTAAACAATATAAACAACAGTGTAAGTTTTTACATTGTTATTTAATTTTTCTGTCACACTAAGCTAAGGCGACAACAGTTTGTGCTGATTATCCACGGACAATGCAAGAGACGTGACGTGACGTGACGTGACGTGACGTGACGTGACGTAAGACGCTTCTTGCATCAATTGTATTGTTTGTGTTCTCTGAGACAAGCTGCGGGACGGAAACACCGTCACGCCGCGCCGTGCCGCGCCGTGCCGCGCCGCGC
This sequence comes from Papilio xuthus, assembly GCF_000836235.2. NCBI lineage: Eukaryota > Metazoa > Arthropoda > Insecta > Lepidoptera > Papilionidae > Papilio > Papilio xuthus. Next base: position 256,290 of record NW_013530064.1, read on the forward strand.
CGTCCCGGTCGGTCATTGTGTGGCTGCCAGGTGTTACCAGGTATCGTTCTACGGAAACTCAAATCGAAACACAAAAGGTAACATTCAGAACCGATTAAATGTATGCAGAGCAATATAGACGTGTGTCTTAATATGTTTTGCAACGTTAATTAGTTGTTTATATGTAGTGTTTGCGTGGCTGTGGTGGGGAGGTGCGGCGGGAGGGAGGGGGTGGGCAGGTACACTGCACGCTCGTTGTCCGCAGCTGGCGCGGGCGCGCACACGTTACACTGTATTCACTATACTATCCGAATTATTTATCGCCTCGTTTTTAACTTGTATATGCAACATTTTATTTACAAAAATAAATAAATTATAAAAACTAAAATATAAAATTTATATACGAATTTCATGCAAGATACACATTCAGTAGGCAAACGCGTTAAGCACAACTTTAAGTTCTTACTATTGTAGCTAAGATACCGACCTAAGTACTTTTTATTTTCTGGGCTTTAAAATTGTAATTGGCTTACTTATGTGACCATTGGTAAATATTTACGTATAAGATTAACAAAACGATATCTGTCAGAAGTGGTAGTCGAACCCGCGGCCACAGAAGTAGACTGTGACCTTCCTTATAATTCCAATCATATTAAAATCGAAAACATTAAATCGTATATGCTATGCGGTATTTCTGTTAACATGTTTGGAATTTATGTACGTCTACAGTTGGTAGAATAACAAGTCAACAAGGAGGATGCGACATCGCTGATAAATATTTCATGTTCGTCGACAAATAACAAATTGGGGGACCAAGTTAATCGTGTCCGAGAGCGACGCCAGCTGAGGAAGGGGTGGGGGGGGGGTTAGTTAGATGTAAAACACGTACTACTTAATATACTTTTCTTGGAACTATCTGTTATCGTAATTACTGAATACCTTTATACAATTCCTTCTTTTGTATATTGAGCTTCAGAACAATAAGAAAATACTTTAAAAAGTCCAATCATTTTTAAATGTATTGTCTTTATGACGTTTGCGATAGAGTTCAAATTGTTCCGTTTGATTATATTGTTTGTGAGTGTAGCTCGAGGGGCTTCTTTTAATGCGGGATTTAATTAAAACTGCTCAATTCATTAAACTGAAGACAATCGTTTCGTAGGCGCCGCTAAAGAACTGAATGCCCGTCTCTCTGACTCACCTCACTTAATACCTCCTACTTTAATAACAACTTAGACTTTACGGACGAGCATTTTTTGTTAATTACGGTTTCGAAATTTTTGTATTGAAATATAATAGAGTGGACAGTTTGATATATTTTCTTAATTAGAAATTAGACAAAAAATACATTGCATTGTAACTACATTCTCCCTCTTACATGTTGAGAAAGGGGAGTGGCTGATGACCAGCTCGACACCGGCTTAATTATAATTAATAATTAACCCTTTAGGTATGAAATTGTATGGAAATGTGTTTAAACAATTATTTAAATGCGGTATAAAATAATTTCTAATAGTTTAGTCGGCAATTAGTTTGCATAATCATATGCAGTGTCGAATCGGTAACGAACCAATTAATATTGATCGTCGATTAAATATGCATCTGACATTTGTAGTAGACAGACGGACACTCACACTGTGTGTATGTGCGTGCGTGTCTAGTATTTGTTTCGATACTGCAAGAGTGAACGATTTAGATTTCAACTATTTTCGGAAAAGCTTGTTAACTGCATATGGAGCGTGTCAAAAAATTGAGAAGTAACGAACGTGTAATTTTATTGTTAATCTATTAAATACTTTCAGCGAATGCTTTATTATTGTTGTGTTTACTGCAGTGACATATGTAAGTATATCTCGTCCTTGTCTCGTTACATTTATGAAAAGGTTAACTTGTCACGTATATCACAGTTTATCGGCACTGTACAGTACAGTCAGCTGCATAAATATGTATACATTAAATTTTGAAACTTGTATAGACCGTCGGTATCAAAAATACTTATACAAGTATTCGTCAAGATCATCTACGGAAACATAGGAACTAATTCGTGCATGCATATTTTTTAACACTAAAAGCGTATACAAGTTTCAGAAGCATTATAAATGTATATCTGACTGTAGTGGCTGACTGTACAGCTGTAGGGAAGCAGCGCGGTGTTGTGCAGCGCAATATTGTATCACGTACCAAATTGCTTTTGTACAAATCCAAATGTTCTAAACGATGCTTGAATTCGATTCTAGAGTTTGATAGATTTTATCGCTTATATGCACTTTTTCGTTTATTTTATCTTCTTTAAAATTGGTTAATTTGATTTGCTTTGAAGTTTTATCCGGCATTTTTCATAAGATTCAAAGCTTGTGACTTTTCCTGTAAAAAGTTCGAAGGCTTATAGGGAAATGGGATCACAATTGGAAATTTTCTACACAGGTATGATTTTGTGCTAATAAGAAGAATTTGTAAGGACTACTGGTAACTTTGAAGTTGTAAATAAACAAATACATACAATGATATGCAACATCATCAATATTATGTATTTAGGTAGGTTTGAGCAATAACAACAGCAATGCATTGTGGCGTCGGGACATGTCGCACCCCCCA
>NW_013530064.1:258970-277448 GCF_000836235.2 Papilio xuthus
TTATATGATAAAGAGAAAAGATTTGATCGCTCTGTTGCTCTCAGTTGAACTCAGAAAGAAACTACTGAAAATTTGATAAATTTTATCACCATTCACGAATAACAAAGTACATACACATTCTGATTCAGAAAACAAATTCTATGCATTTTTGTTGGTATCTTATACATTACATTACATTGAAAAATATTTATGCATTATTTAATAAAGGTATTCCCAAAAAAAATGTAAAAAATATAATTAAAATTTTGTAAAATTAACAAAAATATTCGTTTTGACCCCGACGTGATTTGAACACGCAACCTTCTGATCTGGAGTCAGACGCGCTACCGTTGCGCCACGGAGTCGCTGGATGAGGAAGTAGAAAAAATCATTCTGTTTATTGCAAAACGATTGGAAATTTGAAGACAAGTCTGTCTGTTTTAACGAGTCTATTTTTCTGTTTCGTCACATTTTTTAATATCTAAATCCCCTTCTTTATACATAAATATATAACACATAATATCAATAATTGAGTAATATTTACATATGTATATCTATGTAACGTGTATATTTAGCATATCACGTAGGTACCACGATGCTAAGGATCTTAATTAGTGCACTAATTGCTCGATAATCACAATGAAATGGTTCGCTCAGAATTTACGTGTTCTTCAAAGCTATTAACAATGATTTAGTGAATGCGAGCCGCGGAGTATATGTACGTTTCTGCATTACACATCACATCAACATTGTCGACTGTTATTAATTCTAATTTAATTAGACATGGCTGAGTATTATACTTTATGATAACCTGAGAGGATTACAAATTAATCACACGACGTAATATTATAAGAGCTTACTATTAATGTTTGGTATATTTACATGCATGTAATGTTATATTGTTTTTAATAATTACGTAAATTTTGTAGCGGGTAGCCATTGCGAGAGTTGTGTAGATATTATTGACTAAACTGAGACTAAGCAAAGTAAGTTGTGGTACGGACGATTAGGCACTTATTATTTGTCACATGCAGCAAAACACTCTCTGGAAACTTGTCCCGCACTAAAAGTTTTGTCCTGAATCTCCTTAGTACGGTACTATGACTAAGTTTACTTTAAGTAGTAATGTTACTTATCTACAAATAATCAAACAGAGGAGATGAATAATAGAGAGGAGAAATAATTAAATTAAGTGTGATTTGTGATTACAAATCAATTAATAGATAAATCTTGATAGCAATGCTTGATATGCTAACGAAGTGCTATCCATGTATCAAAACGTACACTTCAAATTAACGCGACTTTTTCACTGGTTTCGAGAGATAAACAAATATGCTTGGAGCTCGCATCACCCGCGCTCAATCATTCACTTATTTACTGCTATCAAGCGCTCCACGTCTCTCGTCCCCCCCCCTCCTTCCCCTCACCCGTCCCTCTATGCATTACATATCTCTGCATATTCTGAATTTAATCGTCCATTACATAATGCTAGGTCACCAGCTGAATGCCGGTTATATATGTTCTATGTATTAGTTAAAAACTTAGTATGTATACAATACATAACCTATAGTTAAATATTTACAAACGTGTAACACAACTTTTACTTTTACTCTTTAATAATTATGGTAGGAGAACATTAAAGATTCTTTTGTTTTTTACTACTGCTAAGTACTTTATAAGCGGCGTTGTACAATATTAATTCTCGAGCATGTTAACAGATACAATTGTGTGCGTTGCCGCAGCAGGGGAATATTCAAAGGCGCTATTAACTATAGATGAAATCCTAACGTTCCTAAAATTGCTTTTGGCTTGGCTTTTAAACATTTTCTGGCACAGGACAGGAGTCCGGACAGCGCGGCGCAACGCGACAATCACAATGTAGCAGGTAATCATTTTATCTTACATTTTCAACTTAAAATAATTTCTATTAAAACTTACTTATTTTACGTTAATTTGGATGTACGCCTGTATGAAGCATAGAAGAAAAAAATACTTCTAATTCTACATACCTCGTGTGAAGTGAACAATGTTAGATATTGTCCTGGCAATCCTGACATTATCTAGTGTTAAATGTAAGAACGTAACTATAAACAACTTAGTTCAATTATCTACTTTTTAACATAAACATATGTCAACTCTTTTAACTGATATAAGAAAATATCAGAAATCATTATTAGTAAAAGAAAATCAAGCGTAGACTTCAAAAATGCGATGTTAATAAGAAAGCAGTGAAAGCTGATTTGTCGATACATATATAATAGAAAATATAAAACATACGTTTTATATTTTCTATTATAAACGTAGTTTAGGAAAATATAAAACATACGTTTTATATTTTCCTAAACTACGTTTAACTATATTTTTAGTAGTATTACTGTAAGTGTTATTAAATATATTTGTAAGTAAGATCACGCACCGCGTCTGTACAAAAGTTACTTTCGATGTTTAGTTAATATTCGATACTGAAGTTGAGGTCTGAAATGTTGGTTATCAAGGTCGTCTGACGCTGAATACTAATGTTGCTAACTCCGCGTCCTCTGAAGTTTTAAGGAAAGCCGAGTTAAAGTTAAACTCGCACCTTGAATAAATTACAAATAACAGAATTTTAGATACACTCTTTTATATTTTACTAAGATTTCCTCAATATAATGTAAAAAAGCGCGCTAGCGGTACGATATTAAGCGTTTTAGCTAAGCCAAAATTACCTCGTCTTTCCCACAGAGTAAGTTATAATGCCGGTAAAAACTTTTCAACCTTTTTAAGTAGTCACTTGACTTTCCTTTAATTGAGTTAAGCTTTTTTTAATAGCTTCAATGATATCACAATATGTGTGCAGTGAACAGTTAACCCGCGGGTAGAGGGCGCGCGCGCCGCGTGACCGGGACATGCCATTGGACCGCGTCCAAACAAATACATCCTGTTTATTTGCTTCCTAAACGTCCAGATAAATTTACTTAATATTAGAAAGTACTTCTACCACGTAATATAAATATAGTTAATTCATATAATAAAGTGGTTAGTATTTACGTGATAATTAAATTGTTTATCGTAAGCAATACTTACACATCACGCGATGAGCGCCGCGTACTCGCGATGTTTTATGAATATAATCAATAAACAATATTTTATTTATTTTGATCACTTGAATAACATAAATATATAATAATTTTATAAAGAGGAAAGTTTTGATTCATTTGTTACATTAAATAGGTTCCAAACTCACGACTCAACCGATTTGAAAAATTATTTCAGTATTGGGAAGCTGCAGCACTATCCTTGGGTCACAAATATATTTATTTCTAGATTTATTTTTATTCCGCGCGGTCAAAGTTGCAGACAATTGCTGTTATTAAATAATATATCAAACATCTCAAATAATTATAATATAAATATATGTAACTTTACAGACAAGATATATAAGTTAAAAGTAAAGTCAATGTACTGAATTAAATAAGTATATTATGTAGTACATATGTAGGAGCAGCTCTCTGCTTACAGTACAAGTGGTCTCCCAGCTCCCAGCTCCCAGCTACCAGCACTGACACTCGCACACAATACACCATTGTAACACGCACCGCATTGTTGTCTGCCGACACACAAGCTCTCTTCATACATTTATTAATCATTTACAATATTCAATTCATATAGTCGTATAGTCGAGACGAGTTATATTTATATTTACTATACATCATAATAGCTTTAATACGGACAGTTAGCATGTTTCATTGCTAGACATTTGTACGTTGCGGATTGACATTAGGTTGGCAAAAGCGGGCGCGGCGTCGCATCATTTGATCTGATCACACTGAGTGATCTGGAACCCTCTTGACAAAGTTGATAATTTGACTATAGCACACTATTACTTTCCGTCGTATAAAATATTCAGCTGCATATTCCATTCTCCGTTCACTGATATATGTACATAGCTGTACTCTGAGCCAGGATAGAGATGGTAAATATTTTGAATATACAGTATTATTTTGAACTTGAGAGAAAGCTGTAGATAATGTTGAATAACAATTTATTGATTGTGATTTTAATTGAGTCCCGACGTTATCGCTCCGTCCGCTGAAAATTTATGAAAAGGGCAACAATATTTAATGAAAGGGCCACCTCCGCGTTTGGCCGCGAGCCGACACAATGGACGGGTATCCCTTTGTGATTTCAGACCGGATCGCTTTGGAAGTCCTTTTGCCTTTGTAACATCGACTGTACAGCCGAGGACGTGATGTTGTGAGGGCGGCACGCGTGTGGTGTGCTACTGACAGCATTCGTCGCACCGCACCGCACCGGCTGGCGGCTGGCGGCTGGCTGCTGGCTGCTGGCTGCTGGCTGCTGGCGGCTGGCGGCTAGCCAAACTGATACAAACTGCTGCGCGTTCGCGTTCTATTTAACTCGCTTTGTATCTCATCGCATATAAATATCGGACTTAGGTATTGTAAAATGTACCGATAAAAATATTATTTAAAGACTCACTTCTCTTGCCAAAAATGTTATAGAGAAAATAAAATTTCAGTTACCTCCGAAGTTTTATCAGTCAAATAAAAAAAAAAATTAGAAAACATTGTATATATTTTAAACAGATAAAGTATTGAATACTAGTAACGACACAACATTAAAAAAAGATGGTACGAAATTAAAAAAAAACGTTTTTTATTTCTGGATTTTTGACAAGTCATCCGAATGACATGATTCTTTGTGAATAAGTAAATATACGAGTAATATGACGGCACAAAAATATTGTTATCATGATGAGTCGTACATTGGCGCTCGGTCAGGGTCGAAGATCAAAGTCCATCAGATAAATGTAGGTATTGATATAGCTAACTAATCCTTAGGTGTATAAGTTTTGTATAATATGTACAATGAACACAAGTTATAATATAAATGTCATAATATTAAAAACAAAAGTGAATTCCGTTCTGACTAATGTGACAATTTAACGCCTTTATTTTTAAGGCAACTTAAGCGAAGTTAACGCCTGTTTAAGAAATAATGATGCTCCACAATGGTGCAATAACAACGAGCAAAGGCATAAAGCCGGCCATTAGAACAATTGTTGGTACAATAATGAATTCAGTGGTTTCATTGAAATCGTCGCGCTGCTTTCCTAGCTTATAGTTATAAACATTGCAGCTAAGCAAAGACTATATTATTTGCTTGTTTTCATATTTACTGCTTAGTATAGTATTTCAAAATTAAAATAATTAAGATACATTAAACCTTTAAGATAAGAAATGTCACGAGACTATACAAAAGTGGAAAAGTTAAAAACTTGCAGAAGAACGGCTTTAAGAATGCATTCAGTACTGTAATGCTCATGTACAGTCTGTTGCAAAGCAGCATATCGTGTGGGGCTTGAGGAACACGTCATGCTCCAATCTATAATAATAAAATCTCACAACAAATTATAAGGCTTAAGGAAAAATTAAATTCTCTTATGACAATATTGAAATATATTTAAAACCTCATTTCCATCATTTCCGCAATGTGTCAGTCTTAAAATAATAATCAGCGTTGTAATCGAACCAATCCAATATTCTCTTATCGTACCAGACATAGGAGCCCTTCAGAGTGGCGGGGGCTTCGAGCACAAGGTACAGAGGAGTTTCGGCCGCTTCGTCCGCGCTGTAGAAACCTGCGCCGAGGGTCATGTCGGTCCGCACCAGTCCCGGGTGCATGGAGTTCACACATATGTTTCTTCCATCCAGTTCCTTCTGTTGCAGCATCGTCAAAGCACTGACAGCAACTTTAGCCACTCTGTACGCTGCAAATGTTGCGTTATCCGCAATGTCATCTTCGGACAAATTTCCATTCTTCGATTGTTCGAGGAACCATTCCACAAATTCATTAATATCGTTCAAAGTCAGATTTTTATTCGATAATCTATCGATCCAGTATTTATTTTTTATGTTGGATAAATGTCCACAATCACTAGAAATGTTTAAAATTCGACCTCCGTTTCTTATTAAGGGATATAATAATTCCTGGATAGTTAATATGCTTTTATAATTTATTTCAACAATATTTTTATTTTCGTCGTACGAATTATACCACTCGGCACTGTTTGCGATGGCGGCGTTGTTCACCAGTATGTTTATACCTCCATATTTTTCTTTTATGTGATCCCTGAACCTGAGGACGCTCTCGCGGTCGACGACGTCCAGCTGGTGGTAATGCGGGGATAGGCCTAAGGCATTGAGCTGTGCGACTGCGGCTTTGCCTCGAGAATCATCCCGCGATGTTAAATACACGACCCCATCAAATCTTTTGCACAAACCTTTAACGATACTAAAACCGATCCCTTTATTAGATCCCGTCACTACGGCGACTTTAACTGACATGTCTACTTTTTGTGAAGATTTAATTAAAACTAAAGTTGAGAACAAAGTATGTATGAAGAAGTTTATCACGGGCAAGGTTATCAGTGTGATAGTAATAACAAAAAATAATGTTAGCGAATCAAGTAACTAGGTATATTTATGTGTGTCTTAGTTTAGATATTTCTTCTAAGTAGGAGGAGGAGGTTAAGATTAAAAAAATATATAAAAATGATGAATGGGTGTTTTATTTCAGCAATACTTATAATAGTTCAACAACTAATCTTTATTCGGTACCTGATCTAAAACCGTTGATATCTTGAAATAATAATCTGATTTATAATCGTACCAATCCACCACTTTTCCGTCGTGCCAGATGTAAGCACCTTTGAGACTTGCAGGAGCATCGAGCACTAGATAAATAGGAGTTTTGGCTGCGTCGTCAGCACTGTAGAATCCAATGCCGGTGGTCATATCCGTTCGAACCAATCCGGGATGCATTGAGTTTATAGAAATGTTCCTTTTATCGAGCTCCCTTTGCTGTACGATGGTGGCGGCACTCAGCGCCACTTTCGCTACTCTGTACGCTGCCGCTGTCGCGCCGTCTGCGAGGTCTTCTTTGTTAAACGTGTTGTCCTTAACACTTTGAAGAAACCAATCAACAAACTGTACAATATCATCCATGTTTAAATCTATATTGGATAGCTTTTCAATCCAATACTGATTCCTGATGTTTGAAAGATGGCCACAATCACTGGAAATATTAAGGATTCGGCCATTATCTCTTACTAATGGAAAAATTAGTTCTTCTAATATTAAAATGCTATTAAAGTTAATATTTATTATTGACTTGCACTCATCATAATGTGTAGAAATGAAGCCACCAGAAACACCAGCGTTGTTTATCAAAATATCAATTCCATCATACTTTTCTTTTATATGATCTCTAAACCGTTCAACACTTTTTCTGTCTGCTATGTCGAGAAGGTGAAATTCAGGGAATAGCCCTTCTGCGTTTAAATTTTCAACTGCAGCTTTTCCTCGGCTCTCGTCTCTTGATGTTAAATAAACAACTCCATCGAATCGCTTGCAGAGACCTTTGACAATGCTAAGGCCAATGCCTTTGTTAGATCCAGTCACCACCGCGACTTTTGTTGACATGACTGTCCCTATGAAGTGTCTGCGACTTACTAAACGTGTTATCTCATTCCACAAAAATAAATAATCTACCTGTAGTAATCTATGTATTTTATATATACTTAGTTTTCAATTTTTTATCAGTAATACTAAAGCGAAAAACAATAAGTCGACGGAGCGCAACGATAGATATGTTATCTTCTTTCGTTACTTACATAACTTAAAATTGCTTTAATAGTTTTATTACTTTGTCTTAAATATTTAGATTATTAAAATTGAATTTCTAGACTTTGAAATGGGCATTTAAAGAAATGATTTAACAAGAAAAGAAACCAGTGTTCAAAAAATATTCTCAATAAATATCAAGAAATTTGCAAACATTTACACTAATTTATATATAATAAAAAATTAAAAACCTTAAACAAATTAGAGACCTGCCTCAGCTAAAAGTTGTAAATATGAAGATCTTTTAAAATAACAATCAGAGTTATAGTTGTACCAATCTATAAGTTTACCGTCAAACCAAACATAAGCACCTTTAAGTGAATCCGGTGCGTCCAAAACTAGGTGTAGTGGAGTCACGGCTGCTTCGTCAGCACTTAAAAATCCAATATGACGTGACATATCAGTTCGTACTAGGCCCGGATGCATTGAATTAACGGAAATATTCCGTGTCTGAAGTTCTTTCTGTTGCAAAATTGTCGCGGCGCTCAATGCCACTTTAGCGACTCTGTACGCTGCAAATGATCCATCGTCAGCGATATCATCCCTTCTGAATGTGTTGCTCTCACACGCTTTGAGGAACCAATCGATAAACTCTTGAATGTCTTCCATATTCAAGCTTCGACTCGATAATCTATCGATCCAATATTTGTTTTTAATGTTGGAAAGATGTCCGCAATCACTAGATATATTAAGAATACGCCCGTTGTCTCTTATTAAAGGAAATATCAATTCCTGTATTGTCAAAATACTCTTGTAATTAGTATCAATAATCATTTGGTTTTCTTCAAAATTTGGATACGCCTCGCTAACAGCAACACCTGCATTATTCACCAGTATGTCAATTCCGCCATATTTGCTTTGTAAATAGTTTTTAAACTTTAAAACACTTTCTCTGTCGGTTACATCTAGTTGGTGATAACGTGGGAACAATCCTTGCTTTCTTAAATCTTTAATTGCATTGTTTCCTCGCTCAATATCTCTTGAAGTTAGATAAACGATTCCAGTGAATCTTTTGCATAGTCCTTTAACGATACTTAGTCCTATGCCTTTGTTAGAACCTGTGACGACGGCCACTTTACTTGACATGTCTGTTTCTGTTCGGTCTCAATTAATCACTGAATAATAACCAATGTTTTGATATGAATTTTATCTGTAATGTTTATTATAAAATGTCGAATATTTATCAAGACAAATATCTGCTATCACATTGAAATATTATTTATATTAAGATATAATTATAACATCTGGCTTTTATAATGAAACATCACTTAGTAAATAATTACAAAAGCATTTCTTCAACCACACGTTTGTAAAACTCAAAACATTTGCTTTTTAGTTGAAATGTCACAATAGGCTTTTGTTACTTAACTGATTAACATATTATTGTAAGTTTAAGTCAAAGTGTAAAGACTTCTAATAAATTGCAAACTTACATTAATGTCATATTATAATCTAACTGGAAGCACGAATATAAAAAAGTTTACTAAAAAGCCAGATATTATCTGTGAGCGACAAAATCGCAGAAATACCAAAATTCTTTATTTATTAATGTTTTGTTTGGTATTGTAGAAAAGTTGCATATTTGAAATAATAGTCAGCACTGTAATCATACCAATCTAGCACTTTCCCGTCGTACCAGACGAAAGAGCCTTTCAGAGAGGGAGGAGCATCTAGAATTAGGTAAAGAGGTGTCACGGCAGCCTCGTCGGCGCTGTAAAAGCCGACGCCTTGCGTCATGTCGGTGCGGACCAGGCCGGGGTGCATCGAATTCACTGATATGTTTCTTTTCTCGAGTTCCTTTTGCTGTACTATGGTTATAGCACTCAATGCCACCTTTGATATTCTGCACGAGGCAAATGTTGCATCATCTGCGAGATCTTCTTTAGTGAATGTTTTGTTTCTACAGCCCTCGAGAAACCAATCCACAAAGTCTTCGATAACACTAATATTCAAATCTTTGTCAGACAACTTTTCGATCCAATATTTATTCTTTATATTAGAAAGATGGCCGCAAGCACTGGACACATTGAGGATCCGTCCGTTATTTCTAATTAGAGGAAAAAGTAATTCCTGAATAATTATTATACTTTTAAAATTAACTTCTATAGTCTTAAAATTTTCTTCTGATTCGTATGAATATTCTCGACTTGGCAATACTCCGGCATTATTAATCAATATATCTATTCCACCGTACATTTTAAGTATATGTTCTTTAAATGTTAGAACACTTGCTCTGTCTGTTACATCCAGTTGGTGATATTCAGGACGTAGACCTTGTTTATACAAATTGTCGACTGCTGATTTCCCTTGTGCTTCATTTCTTGAAGTTAAATAGACGGTACCATCGAATCGTTGACATAATCCTTTGACAATGCTCAGGCCAATGCCTCGATTGGAGCCCGTTACGACGGCGACTTTTTTCAACATGTCTTCCTTTTTTCACTTTCTAATTACGACTGACATTATGTTAATATGCTACTGCATTAAATAACAAATTGAAGAGTAATCAGTAAAAGTAAAAGTAATGCAATTGATAATATGTATAATACAGTTTTAAAACAAGTTATGGAAAATTAAAGTAATGCAACATTTACATAATAAGTGAAATAAATGTTATGTAGATGTGTATGTATGTATGTTCAACAAAGTTGTGTAAAACACTACTTGTAAATCTGTTGTGATTTTTGCTTTTAAGAGGAATAGCATTGCTAAACTTCCATTGCGAGTACACGAGAATAACGTTAGTGCTCCAACACTTGGAATGTATATTGGGCTGTTTAAAACTACAGAGGATTCAAAATAACGTGCATTGTAAGTATTGTATGGAATCAATTATATTTAACTGACTGTTTATTATAAATCATATAGTTTAGCTGAGGTATGAATGTGTTGGTCACTGACAGCAATATATTTTATATATAAAAATTTTAACACGTTGTAAATGTTTGATAATATTTTTTGTTGTACCCGAACACATTAATTAACATGCACGTGTATATCAGTTCATCAGCTCTCCAGTTTCATATTACTATCAAAGTTACATTAATTTAAATACCTCCAAATAAGAATATTATTATAGATTATACGTTATTTATATACCGGTCCATTACATGGGTAAATACAAAAATGATTAATAGAGACAGCAAACGATATTTTAATTAAGGTATACAAGAAAAAAGTTTTTAATCAATAACTTATGATACAATTTATGAATTAGTTCAATAAAAAAAACTATAGACACGAGTGTCATCATGTCATCATGTCATCATGTACTTGTATGAGACTGTATGACCAATGAATCTATAATAATGTTGATGAGATGAAGTGGCTAATAAATGAAAATATAAAATGGATGTTACATTTTTACAAATAATGGTAATAAGAAGTATTGCTTTTTACTTGTTGTTTTATTATTATCTGTATTGAGTAAACGATAAAAATTGTGACTATAACACTAAAGATTAACTAAATTCGCATAAAAAATCATTTTTTTTTAAATGTATCACTAAAATACCGCCGCTTAGAAGTCGACGTACTCGTAGGAAATCGTGAGTGACGCGATTGTCGTCACCTTGACACATGCGTATTAAAAACATTTTTATTTCTTAAAATTTTATTGTATCATCACGATTATGAGTAAAAAAATGTAACAAAACGATGAATTGACGACGTAGCTGTTATGTTATTTATACAATAAAAAAGCTTAGGATTTAAGGGTGGATGTTTTAAAATAATAGTCTGCCTTGTAGTCGTACCAATCCAGAACTTTTCTGTCGTACCAAATGTAAGCTCCCTGAAGGGTCGCGGGCGCTTCTAGCAGCAGGTAGAGCGGTGTCTCGGCGGCCTCGTCTGCGCTGTAGAACCCCACCCCGCAAGTCATGTCGGTGCGCACTAAGCCGGGGTGCAGCGAATTCACAGAAATGTTTCTCGTCTTGAGCTCCTTTTGCTGCAATATAGTCGCAGCGCTGAGAGCCACCTTCGCCACCCTGTACGCCGCGACAGTCCCCTCGTCTGCAATATCCTCTCTCTTGAATGTTCCGTTTTTGCAGCTGTCGAGGAACCACTCAACAAATTCGTTGATGTCCTCCATTGTTAAATTTTTACCGGATAGTCTTTCGATCCAATACTTATTCTTTACGTTGGAGAGATGTCCACAGTCGCTCGAGATATTGACGATCCTCCCGTTGTCTCGGACCAGCGGGAAGATTAGTTCCTGGATCAAGAGAATACTCTTGTAGTTTATTCGGACAATTTCTTCGTTCTCTTCGTAGGAGTTGTATAGATCGACACTATTGGCAACGGCGGCGTTGTTGACGAGCAGGTCGAGACCGCCGTGGCGCTGGCGCAGGTGGTCGGCGAACCGCGCCACGCTGGGCCGGTCCGTCACGTCGAGCTGATGGTACTCGGGCTTCATGCCGAGCTTGTTGAGCTCGGCGACAGCGGCGCGCCCTCGGCCCTCGTCTCTCGACGTAAGGTACACGACACCATCGAACCTCTGGCACAAGCCTTTGACGATGCTGAACCCTATGCCCTTGTTGGCTCCGGTCACCACGGCCACTTTAGACGACATGACTGCACTTGTGTTGCGACCGCTAGCGACTGACACCAAAGTCCATGAACTTGTACGTAAATGTTTCTAGTTATGGGTTATATAAGACGCGGCACCGCCGGCAGCGCGCGGTGGGGGCGAGGGCTTATCAACCACAATATATTTGACGTTCTTTAGTCTAATGTATCTAAGTACATACAATATTTAAGTAATGCACGTATAGATTATTGTTAATAGTATTTAGTTAAACTGTAAACAGTATTTTATGATACTAATATTATAACTGATATTCATTGGTTACGTACATATGTAATACATTACAGCGAGTTGTTTTTTCAATATAATTGTTTAAATTTAAACTTTTAATGCAAAAGAAATGGATTTTTGTATAATAGCAGACTAATTCAACTTCTGCTTATAGATACAACAAGAGAAAGCCTTTTGATATTCATATGAAGCGGATGTTTTACGATTTGTAACCCTCATCCTGTATGATAGACTCCTGTGACTAAATAGGACAAACCTTTCACTTATGCATTCATCCGATTGAATTGCCAATTAAATTTATATCAATTTCTTAGCTCTCGTACGGTGTAAGTTAAAACTGAAATTACATCATCCCAGAAGAGATAGTCTGAATCAATACAATTAGAATGTTTGCTCCGGACACCGATATGACACTGACAATGAACAAGCGGCGCGGCGTGTGCGCACTGATAGCGACACCGCGCACGCTCTCTTTGTTAGACGATAAGTGATGGCATTTAGTTATATTGAATTGTGTTGCACTTCCCTTCTCTGAATGCAGAATAATAAGATTATTAGACATATCTGAAATTCTAAAGTATGGTCTACTTATTACGCTTAAAATGACCGCTCTCGCGTTTAACACTTACGATACACTTTTCCTTGGTTTTCAGAAGAGATATTTTTATTGATAGCTTAAGACTGTAGTATCGAATATCTGAATGATCTTGGTTGAATCCCGTTATATCCAAGGAAAGTAGCGCCGGCACTCGGACAAATAGAATCACAACAAAGATATTGCAAAGTGCGAGAAAATATTTTTTCACTGCATGCATTCCTAAAAATCTCTCTTAGAAAATTTCCTTTCAATGTTTAGTGACGACGCGTTGTCAAATCTTTAATAACTGAATCGGCTTTGTAACAATACTTTTAGATGTGTTCGAAAAAGCCAGCATTATCTGTAAGTAGGAAGCACTAACTTTACATTGTGTTACTTTGTTTTCGTAAACGTTTGCTTTTATTAAGTGTAAATAAGTTATTACGTTTTACGTTATATTTCATAAAATGAACTAAACCTAGCGTATTAAATTGCCTAAAAGTATTATCCGCACGTTCAATAGTTTCCTTATACTTAAAAAGAAACTAAACAATTTGATTAGTGTTGCCATCAATATGGAAGCAGTGAGGCAGTTATCAAGTAAATTAAAGAATGTTGCTTAATATTAGAGATATTATTGTTATTAGAACTAAAGTATAAATTAATAGAACAACATCGCATTTAATATCACCATAATTATATTATTTGGAATATCAACATCATTGCAAAACATTCCAAATGGTCTGTATTGATATTGCTTTAGAGTGCCATTTGCATTGTCTATATTATAGTTAAACCGTGTGGGTGAACAGTTAATCGCCAATAGGTATTGAGTGCGGCTAATGAGCCGATTCTCGTTTGTTGTTTAGTTTCACTGAATTAATTCTACTCTATTGTCAGCTATTTGTTTATGTTCTAATTTACCTTAATTACTTCGTTTGTTATTAGATATATATAATATATAAACAACTGTACAACAATAAAAGTATGCAATTATTGTCACTTCAATGGAATCGTATTATTTTATATTTATCGATCGATCAGAAAGCCTACAGCAGTGCTGCAGGATGTTAGCTGATTCACCTGTTTAAAAAACATCGATTTTTTATTCAAACTCGATTTGGAGGATAAAAAGAGTACTCTACAATGTACATACATTCTACAAAATTGTTTTTAATACATCCCTAAAACATGTGATGTAAATTTGTTTGGGATTTTAAACAGCAAGCGGTCAAAGTCGCGGGAAAAAGTACCTACATGAATTGTAAATGAACGCTGAGGGCTGATATAATTCTGTTTACTACTTTATAAAGATTACACGTAAAATTAAATGATACTTGTTTGTAATGAGACTTCATAATTAATTTCAAACTAATTTTATACAGACTTTTCAAGGGCAGAATCCATTTAACAGAGTTGAGGGTAACATTTGATAGTTTAATATTACTTTGAAATTTTAAATTGTTTTACAAATCAGGTCGATTGTGTTTACTTTATGTTTATCTGTTAATTTTGCTTGTTTAGTTACTGTGAGAGTTATAATTTGAATCTCGTGAATTAGTTCAGTCGAACTATAGAATGTGTAAGTACTTCAGTTAATTCAGCATTAAGTTCAACAATTTTATATATTTTACTCCAGCTATCTAAGAAATGGTTAATATTTCTTATTCATTGACTACTTGATATTTAATTTATCATCATCAGCTCTCACTATATGTACGTCCCCACTGAGGGGCTCGGAGCCTACCCTAAGTTAAGGGTGATTTATTGAATTAATAATAAAATGGGAAAAATTTAAAAAGTCTTAATTAACTTTTCAATATGTAGCAGGAAAAGGTAAATGGGTATAGACATGAAGATGTTCATTGCGGTGTAATTGTAACACAAACACGCAGCGCATTGTGCCAGCCTAATTAGAGCCCCGGCTCCGGCGGCGCGTTCTCATCGCGTCAAAGAGAACTCCCTCCAGATGTAGGTCAACAGTGACTAGCTGCCGTTAACGCGCATTTTTGCACTCCTAATGCAAACTGTTCGCACTTGAGCCCGGCCTCTGCGCGAGATGCAAGCCCTACGCCGCATCAAAAGAATTTCAATGTGCCAACTATTTTTCTAATAACAATGTAACGTATAATTCTCTTAATTAATGTACTTTGTGAACGCTCGAGTTCCCTTCAACAATTATTGTTAAATTATTGACCAGTCCGATTTTCAATACTGGTATTTAACACATGTTGTGTAAGATGACTTTTTTAATTATTTACTTTACAAAACAATATTATTCTTAGTGACATTTAGCGGCGCTTGTTGCGGGACTCACTCGATCTGCCTGTGTGTCTGTGTGCCGGGCTGCGGGGTGCAAGTTGCGGGGTGCCGGTCGCGGGGCGCGAAGGGTATAGTTTTATCGATGGTTTAGTACAAGGAAATGCACTTCGCAATATGAATTAACACTATGAGCGGGAACGTCGTGGTGCATTCAAGACGCTAAATCTTGCAGCTGTGAGAACTTGCACATTTACTGAATTTAATTAACATACAACATACAACTGATAGCTTTTGATTAAAACGTTTATATATATGTAGTTGAATCAGGTATGATATAATCAATGAATGTTTTCATATTATATGTTGCTCCTACTAAACTTTCAACGTTACTATTTTCAGTCATTGACCTAAATATTGTACATTTATTTTGTGTATTTAGATAACATAATCTAGACCCTAGATATATTTAGTTAATTTGTATATAACGCGGGGCGCGGGCGGGGCGCGGGGGGAGCGCGGGCGGGAAGGGTAGAGGTAGCGGCGCGGTGAGTAGCGGTATCGAGAGCTTGCGGGTAGGATATCGACAGGCGCTGTTAATTGAAAACACCGCCGCCCCGCGCCGGCGCTGCACTACCACCTTAATTGCTTTAGCCCATGTATCACACGGAGCATACTGCGCTGGTGCTCTTTATATCTTATAGCTGTGAAGTAATTAGCTGAATAGCTCAAACTATTGTACATACATAATTTGTTTTCACCTTATTGAATAATGGATGATATTCTGCGAATTATTGAAACCGATTCCCAAAGCCGCTATGACAGCAATAAGCATTATAACTTGGGACTGAACAGCCGCTTTCGGACGATATTTACCGAAGTCGTCAACATTGGACGCATTGATTTGTAAACAGTCGCCAAGTTTCCCCTTTCGTCCGGGTGCGCGCCTGACGCCTGACGCCTGACGCCTGTCGCCGGATTACGCAGTAAAGTTGGCGGCTAACGGGCCGACAAATCACAAACGTCCCGCCAAATTACTATTGTACAAGTTTGACATCTGCCGCTGTTTGTGCACCATGAATATTGATTCACTCAATGTTCCAATAAAATAATATTGGATCCAATTAAACTATTAGCTACTAAATACATTAGTTTTCAAGAAATGATTGAAAGGTTTTTATAGATAACATAGCTTTTGCAAAAAGAAATAGCGCCATACAATCAAATTGTGTTGTAAATATTTCTATATGTTTCACTTCACAACTTACAATTACATATATAAAGTAAGAGTCCGGTTATTATTTTTCTCATGTCAAAAATATCTTGAGTTCTTCCTGTAAATGTTGTATATTATTATGTAGGCAGTTGTAATCCTATTTGGCTTTACTTTCCCATGACATGCGGGAAGGAAGGGAAGCGCTGAATACGTCCACCGAACTGTAATATTCTTTGTAGTAAATTCCCTCAAAACCAGATAACTGTAATAATGTTTATCGAAGTGTAAGTTTCAATTCAATCCTCCAAGCCGCACATTCACCCGCACGCTCACCCGCACGCTCACCCACATGGCGCGCGCCAAACAGACTACGTATTCAATTGATGAAATACATTTTGAGGTAACTGACAATAGCCTTACTAAATATAAAACATGTTATAAATATGTAGACTCTGCGTCTTAAAATAGTGATTTATATTTAGATACAACAACAAATCAGTCAATTTGTTTACGCTACAGGTCGCGGGGCAACGAATACTTTTGCTAGTCGAGCAAAAATTTTCATCTTATTTTAATTTATGTTTGTAACTACAGATATATTAGCGGTTCACGGCTGTCACGTGGTGATCGCCTAATTAATTGACTTCCGACTGTCGGCGGCGATACTGCTGCGTGATAGAGGAGAGGGGCCTAGGGCTCGGTGCGCGGGGCTGGAGGACACGGGGCGTGGGGCGCGAGGCGTGGGGCGCGGGTGGAAGGTAAGCGCTGACAGGGAGCAATGACACGCGGTAATGCCCCAGCCCGGACATCGATGCTACGGGTTTTTCCGGACGCCTCGCCTCGCCTAATGACTGCATCAATCAAGGCACCCAATGTTACATTAGTGCGTATCATCTTTCAATCACTTCGTTACTCGTTAGTTATCAGAGGGGATGAAGAAAAGCTCTGACTTACGTGTATTGATTTACTTAATACGTTCGGATACGCAAATCGATCTTAAGCTTCTATTTCGTTACAATTATGGTCTCGATAAAGGCAAGGGTACTTGGAATTTGTACATTTAGCATGTTTAAGTTGACAGAAATTGTTTCTTGTGATAAGTTACATATATATAAGGATTATTGAGTATAACATGTATCAACACACACTAATATCGATAAATGTTTTTTGCTTATTTCGTGTAAATTGCGTCATATTTGTGGTCGTAATTTGTATCACTCTGTCGTCCCCTTTTTTATTGTTCCAGGCCTTTAAACACAAGCTGACGAATGAAGCGCACTTTGTTTAACATACGCTCAAATTACATCCCCTCCGCGGTCGTATGTTTGGATTAGAGCCTAAGTTATGTTCCCTGAAAGTTACGAGAAAAGGAAATACGTTTTAAGCTCTTAATATTAATCTTGTACTTTAATTTCACGTGCTAGTTGAATGATTGTGAAACTATATAATATTGCCGTCTCGTTATGTTTTCTCTATAAAATTGTGATTCAATATTTGCGAAAACATAGTTATTATCGTCAGTTTCAGTAAAACTAATTATACATAATTAGCGAGAAATACAAAATGCGATATGTTAGTGAGAGCCATCCCGAGCGAGTCGATTTTAATGAATTGTATTACGGACGGACGGACGGACGGACCGAGCGCCGACAACCATCATAATTTAAACCAAGCTGCCCGCTACAGATGTCTGCTTCATTTATCTGATGTTTTCATTAATGATTCCATCAAAATTATTTAAACAATTAAAAGGAAATCATTATATAAATAGTACGTTTTACTAATATTTATATACAACACGCCTGTT
This sequence comes from Papilio xuthus, assembly GCF_000836235.2. Classification (NCBI taxonomy): domain Eukaryota; kingdom Metazoa; phylum Arthropoda; class Insecta; order Lepidoptera; family Papilionidae; genus Papilio; species Papilio xuthus. Next base: position 277,307 of record NW_013530064.1, read on the forward strand.
TTGTACTCTAAAAATTATAATTAGATTTCTGCTAACACCATACATAATGTTTTAATGATTCTGATAACCCTTTGAAACAAACTTTATTGTGTTGATATTGTTCTTTAATTACTGACCGCCACATCACCTGCCTGAAATAACG
>NW_013530064.1:277676-280539 GCF_000836235.2 Papilio xuthus
ACCCCACACCCCGCGCACCGCGCACCGGTGACGCACGCCCCGCGGCCCAAGCGGCCACTTCGTCACCCGAACTCAAACTTTTATTCGTCTGCTTTGATCGCTGTAAAATCTCTTTCCAATTCGATTTGTGGCTTGTTTATATTTTCTTTATTTCTATTTATAAATGGCGCTCCCTTTTCTGTGTTGAAATAAATTTCAGCTTCAGCTAAAGTCACGAACTCTGAATAAGTTATAAGCGATTTTTGTTCAAAAGTAGGTCATTTTACAAAAAAAATATTTCAACATTACTCGGAATTAAGCACTTACTACTTCTCTACAAAATGAACATAAATGTACGTCCAATTATTTAGTTTTTTGTATAAAAAGCTCGTCGTATTCATCGTTTAATTCGTACCTAAGAAATAGTTTCAATGACGTAACAAAGCGTCATAAATCATGCGTCGTTAGAAACACTTTATGGAATTGCGGCAATGCGAATGTTGGACATTTTTCCAAGTCACATTACAAATGAAATGACTTTTAAATGTATGTCGCGCGCTCGGCGTGCTCGGCGTGCTTGCGCGCTCGCCTTGCTCTGAGTCACGTCAGGAGTTTACAATTTTTCTTACATCAATATGCGCTTGTTGGTCCGCCAGCTATTTATATTGCTCCACTCACATTTGCTGAATTTTACACGACATAGGATGAATAAAACTGTAACACATAAGCTATTATATATTTTAAATGTATATTTTTTCAATTGTACCTTGTTAGTTGTTATGAGGCAGGACAAGAACAGTACCGTTGTGTATAAGGCGACACATTTGAGTGTTAAATCTTTTTTACGGATATTATTCAGGTTCATATTTCGGATGATCAGAGGTTAATAAATTATTCATTTGATCGCCTCGAGCTCTCGTCAAAGTATAAAATCCCATCGCGACCAACGAACCGACTAAATATTGATTGTTCCAAATTAAATCAATCACACTTCGCTTTTTTACCCTCATTTTAAATTTCTTTTGAAATAAACGTGCCATCGGCTATCATCAAAAATCTACAGCTTTTAAAAACTAAATATATTGTGTGTAGGTGGAAACTAAAGTTGTGAATTTTCACAACAACATACTGTTCGTCACATCCTCAATCAGATAAACACTAACTAATCTTACATTAATAGAAATTATTAAATCTGCTTACTAAAGTTACTTTAGTGTTGGAAAGTCGCTCGACGTGGTGGCGACAACTCTTTGGAATGCATTTTTCGTTATCAACTTATCAAACGTCTAGCTTCGTCTTTGCATAACAAATTCTCATTCGAAACGGAATTGTGGGAGCTTTTCTCTTCATGCGGCGACTAGATGGAGCAATTTGTATGGAGATTATCTATCGAGAGCTGCGACGAGAGAACTTTTATTTGACGAGATGTCTTCTAAAACATTCCTTTTACCTTTTGAATAAAAAATTACGTCAAATGAATTCGGAAAGGATGCGAATGTGGGTTGTGTGAATGAATAAAGTGTTTCTAGACGGTGACGTGCTCCTAGAGTCATTGATTAAATCATTAGTTAAGTAATTCAAAATCAACAATATAAATTGAAATATTAAATTTAATTGACAGTTAAGTGATCAATAAGAATTATGTCTGTGGCGAACTGTTATTCTTGTAAGTAGTCATTATATTCATATTACACGGCCCAGCGGGGACGTTTCCTGCACATCCATCACGCTGTCACACGGGATAAAAGAATATCAGTCAGCCCCACCACCCCTCTCCCTCCCTCCATCCTCACCCCGCGGAGACAAGCGATCACTTACTGCGGCAAGAGCGCATCCGCGGAACCAGCACAATGTCGGTGAATATCTCTCATAGTAATTGTCCATGTAACATCTTGCCAATGTAGAACATGCGCAACATACAAGCTGTAACTTGTCCTTGAACAATATAACAAAAACAATAGAGAACACTCGCATCATTACTGTCGTCTGTCATTTGATTTAATTGAATACATGATCAACATCACGTATCATTATCGAGAAACTTAGACAAAAATATATCCTTATCATTTAAGGAAACCGTAAGAAAAAGTTTCCTTAGTTCCATTTATAGAAATAAATACAATCAAGTTTTAGTCACAAACAGAAGCAGATAACTGATAAATATCGTCTGCTGATGAAGCGATTTTCCAGCTTATCGCAATATCTCTAATGCACGACCACTCTGAACCGTGGCACGACAACAATGAACAAAACAACATTAATATTTTGTAATACATAAGACATTTTGTTAATACAAACATAACAATTAAACATTAGCGAATAATTAAGCACAAGTCAAACACGATGACTGACTGCAGAGATAACACTTATTTTACGAATATTAATTTCCACTGGGAAAACTGTAATATGTATCCTGTGCCCTGTCACCTTATTTACTTTATTTAAAAAGCGGGTACTAAAAGTTAAAACAATTTATATGGTCTTAAACTAACACTATTCCTAATCTACAAATTACGTGAGTTTAGAATGAAACACAAATATCTACATAGTTAAGTAGTAAGGGCTATATAGTAGGGTCTATGGTTTCTGCAACTCCACGACTGGCGCGTATTTTGCGTGAGGGTAGGACATGGATCACACCAGCCTTCACAGCCCCCCGAAGGACTCCAGCAGACCCATCAAATAAAAATAAATACTTTCATAAGTTTTTATCGTTTCGTTTCTAAAAATATAAATCGGCAGGCTCGAGAGCTTTACGAAACAAATTTAAATGCTAACAAAGTCTCGATATAAAATAACAATGAAAACGTGAGCCTATCGCGTGGATGTAGCGGCGCGGGGTGCGGGGCGCGGTGTGCGGGGTGCGGGGTGCGGGGTGTGAGGT
>NW_013530064.1:280634-338390 GCF_000836235.2 Papilio xuthus
GGGTGCGGGTGCGGGGTGCGGGGTGCGGGGTGCGGGGTGCGGGGCGGCAGGGGTTCAGTCGTCGGACGCTTCTCAAAATTACCAATAAAATTTTAACAACGCCGCCATAAATTGAAACAGGACAAAGAATTGAAACAAGACACAAAATTATTGCTACTTATAAGAGAATTCCCAATAATATTTTATGAAGAACAAACATTATTTTGCAACAAAATTTGAGTCTCAATCTCAATTATACTTATTTTGTCATCGAATCTGCACATCACATAAAAATATAAACTTTGACTTTGACCAATATTCCAACGATTTAAAACATTGTACTCTATGTAATCGTAGTTTATATACGAAGTACCTATACATACATACGTAGGTACTTCGCGTATTTTCGATTACACATATAAAATATATCTAGAGGCGTAATTTCTTCACTTTAAACATACAATTTAATTATATTTTAGTAGTAAAAACAGTTTTCCAGAATGAATGAACGCTTGGCTATCGCACTGCTGGCTAACTGTTCATGTTCGGGGCGAGTTTCGGAGCGTTATCATAGTTGGGTCTCGGACTTCCTCTGCGCCAGATATTTGCGGATAAAGTTGATAAGCCTCTGTAGCGCGCTAGCAAACTTGTTCATACATTAAAACGTTGCTATAATTTAACCAACATTAGAATTAACATTCATACTATTATCTCAATATGTGACGATAGAATTTCTCACAAAAATGTGTATGTATACCTCTCATTACTTTCATGAAATAACATCACTAAATAAGTAATTTCTTGTAAACTTGTGAAGATTCCAAGTTATTAGTAAGATGTAGTTGTAGTTATTATATATTTTCTGATATCATTTTGTCAATGATAAAATTATATCCATTATGTTCAGTGAAAGCATATCAAATTCATCTTTCCTTTCTGCTGTCTAACAGAAGGTCTACTTTTTATTGTGTCGTTCCATTCTGCAGCGGACACTTTAACAGCTCTTCTATGTAATTTATGGCGTTTCTCTCGTTCGGGATTTCTTCGTCTTTGAAGCGGCCGCCGCGCCGCGCCGGAGTCGCGCCTCAATGGCCTGTTATGAATATAGCTGCCTCGTAAATTAACTTTGTCATTTTGTAAGGCGTTTAATTGTAAAACCATAATAAGAGACTTTGTTACTTCAACTTAATAATATTCTTTCAGAATTTGTTAGTAATTTCAACAACTCATATACTTTGGTTATCTTAAATAAATAAATCAAGTGCAGCAGTAACAGAAAGCAAGTTTTAAAATGTTTGTTTTTACAACAAGAGTGAACTGAAATGATAAAACCCGTTTAAATAACGTTTGACGCGATGACGTAACTTAACTTTGACCAATAATGGCCGGTCTACTGAGCAAATAAAATAATGAAAATCTTGAGAATATTATAATGAAGTTGAAGGAACGTTAGTATGCTTAGAGTAGTCATTTGTGCGCGATGAATGGCTTCATTTCAATGTTAATGCGATTTGAAAAAGTCTGATTAACCTTTTCTAGAAAATATAATATCATTCACTCATTTAGTTTGAAAGTAGCGCCAGTGAGGGATAAATGGAGAAGCAAGAGGTTGACGTGGTACGGACATGTTATGCGGATGACGATCACATAAATAAGAAAGTAATGAGTTTAAGTGTAGATACAAAAGTAGAGGAAGACAGAAGAAACTATGAAGTAGTATATCTTTATTTGGTGTATCAGTCTTCCAGACGACGGAATATCAGCTATGTAATTGAATAAGCGAAATCTTTTGAATGCTTAACAAGATTTATTTAGAGCGGTTTGCTTCTACATTTATCCTAATTAGTTTGTTTTAATTTAAAAAAAAAACTGTATAAAAACTCACGAGATGTCTAGTTATTTCTTTGATTTAGTCATAATGTTTTTCATGTACGAAATGTAAAAATAAGTATACATAAGCAAGCTCCTTATGTAAAATGAACATGAAGTGTTATATAACTCCAATTAATTTACTAAATAATTTAGACAACTTTGGAAAATTAGCGCCTCTTTGACCCATTCATTGGGGTCAATTGAATTTAGTTTGAAATCGCTTTGCTTACGTTAGCAAATAAACTTCGTAGTGATAAAGTTATTTAATTCATCAAAAGTGTTAATTGACACAGATTTTTGTTTATTCACATGGAGCGAGAGTACAAAGAATTCTTGTGAGACCAGGGGTGGGGGAGGGGGCGCGGGAAAATAACAGGTCTCGGCGGTATTTGAACAGCTTCTCCGGCCGTCAAATCAAATTGAAATACGTCCCGAAAGGATCCGTTGTAATGTACTCGGCGGTCGACAAGTAGCCGCCGCCTCTCACACACAAAGTTGTTGTTTTATGGTATAAAGTGGCAAATCAGCAAACGGCCACCTTGATTCGCTAAAACAGCGAAGCAACTACTTCCCATAGACAAGTATTTACATAGCATGTTGTTACAATCAAAAGCTGTGAACAGACAAAACAGAAGGAAATTCTGGGCGTAGACTTCGGGAAATAAATCACTTTGTTTACTAACGATGCCAGTTAATAAAGCGATTGAGTTACTCAAAGCTTTGCTCACTAACTTTGAGTCTCCACTTTGATACATTTTCACATTATATTTCAGGAATTTAACTAAAATAGAATTTAATTTACAATTTTGTATTACAAATATATTGACACAAATAAGGAATTATTTAAACCACCACAAATATTGTTGTGGTCGCTGAGCTTAGTTAGCTTAGTTGATGCTGTTTCATTACAAAATATTACATGTCTAATAATTTACGTGAGTTTGGGACAAGTCTGATTAGAATGTGGGCGACTCGCAAATGTTTGTGAAGATATGTTGAAGGTCAAAATAAAAGGCAGACCGATGTCCCGCAGTAATTACACTCTCTCATGGCAGCACATCGCAGCACATCGCAGCACATCGCAGCACATCGCAGCACATCGCAGCACATCGCGCTCCTCACACAGGACGCTTTTGTCGAAGAAGAATAAATACACGAAATGGCCTCCGCTCCCGCCTCCGCCCCACCCCCGCCTCCGCCACGACCCCGAGGGAAATTCTGTTTGACATTGTCAGATAACAAAATTGCAAAAACTACGCACACATTCTATTAATTTATTTTAGTTTGACAATAACATATTGTCGGTACTGAGATTGATAATATGACTGATAATACTAGAGGAAGCATCGCGTGTAGTAAAATTTATTTGTAATTTAACGTAAATAAAACGAAGTAATAAATTGTTTTTTTTTTTTTGCAAATTATAAGTTCACAAAATGATAAATATCATTCCCAGATAAAGCTGCTGCAAATATGTAGAAAACAATTTTAAGAAACCAAAATGTTTGCAAGACGTCGAAATCAATCCAACCGTACTCATGAAATATTGATATCGTTTGTTACCACCAACTCGGATTTATCATCCGCGAGAGGGCGCGGGGCGAGTGCGGGGCGAGTGCGGGGAGGTGGCGGGAAGGTGGCGGGGTGTCTCCGGAGAACAGATGTTTATCGCCTCTTTATTTCTGGAGATTGATAGAACACATAAATCACATTTGGAGTGTTTGTGTTTACTTCACACCTGTCATTATAATGTACTTTTGTAACGTGATGTTTTATGCTCGATCATCTATTTGCCTAAAGCAATTGTTCACGAGCAACAACCTAATATTTGAGCATATCAGGCAGGTAGGTAGGTGTTCTAGTGTAAATGTGAGGAAGTCTGTGGACAATGACAAGCAGCTCGCTCACAATACATTGATACGAGATAACAGTTCAATGAACACCGTTAGTAAGTACATATATGCGTTAGCAATGATACCGCATTTTGCTGCGGTCTGGATGAATACCTACGTAATTGCAACTTATATATGTACATGCGACAACATACATACTTTACGAAACTGAAAGTATCGCACTTTTTAATCTTATATTAATGAAAGAAAGAATATAAACTTAAACAAAGGCCAAAAGTAATTAAATTCAAATTACATGGTGTCCGGGAGGCTGTTAAAATGACGTTTGTCCCCATTTACGAGAATTTGGACCAGTTTGAGTTAAATTGCTTATCGGCTTAATTGTTTCGAGATCTTTGAATGAGAGAAGAGTTTCCATTAGCTTGTATTTACTACAAGTTGTTTTAATCAAAAACCTCACTTCTGTTCTTGTTTGGAACTCAGACACCGCCGGACAAGGCATGCGGGAGTAGAAATATCTTTGCTCGTCGCTGGAGAGCTGCGAGGTTCGTGAAAATAAAATTCGTGCAAAGTAAATCCAAAAATGCAAAGGGATAAAATGCATACCGTATTTTTCTATTAATATTGAAGATATTTTCCTTGGAACCGAATATTCTTTTCACAGTAAATTGTAGATCGGCATTAGATCGGAAATTTACGAGCGGTTTTGCGGAAATCTCATCCCGCGAGCGAAAAAAGGGACAGCTTCATTCGCTTTCATGCAAATTATGGATGGCGCATGACCTGTCCCTTTGGAGATATTTTTAACTAAACTAAACTAAACCTTTGATTAAAAATAAATCATTATACCAAAGTGGGTATATGTATGGCTTTAGTCAACGTTCCCGCAGCTTATCTGATGTTCCCTTGCTTAGTCACCTCAATAATAAAAACATGTGATCGGTTACTTATTCGTCTACTCAGTGTATAAATATTAGGAAAAATGGCAATAGTTTCTAGTGCTATTAATGTTCTACAACGAACATATCAGTAAATTTAAAGTGAATTTTTAAACTTAATACAAGCTCATTCATGTAAACGAACGTCTCATTAATTTTAATTACATCGTCCGCCGCTAGCGTAGCGAGCGCTGGCGTCGCACTCACAGTCACTCACGACACCAACCAAACCCCACGCTTTTATTTCAATCCATTTGTTTTAACACATAATACACTTTATTTATTCTTCTTAACTGAGATGATTGTCAATTTAAAGATTTGTTACCTTCCATTTGTCAACAAAACTATGGCACGAAAAACCAAGTAATCTGGTAATCTTAGCTATCGTCTAAATCTCTATTTGATCGGGAAGTTGGCTTAAAAACAATGACAAAACGTGAATGTGAACGTGAACAAACGCGCAAACGGTTAATTAAATTGTGGTAATAAAGTACGTTGTAGGTTTTTATGAAACGAGGTCGCAGTACTTAGTACAGCCGCGATGTACTTCACTTACTGAAATGAAATGAAGGAGCCTCGGCCGCAGCCGCAGCCGCAGCCGCAGTAACGCATAACGCTTTGCGCTCAAACGATATTTAACAAGTTTATTTTTCATTAAATTAAAATTACCTAAACGTATTTTTATGTTAGTTTGTTCCAAGAACGCTAAAGGAAATACAAAGTATTATAAATATTTCAGCCTAGGATAAGGGCTTCATATAATATTTTTATACTCGATGTTTTTCTTATTTGTATTTAATTAATGTGAACTTAAACAAGCGCTGTAAAAAGTCTTCTACTCTAATGTAGACTCCACTAAGTCGTAGTGTCGAGTGCCGACTTAATGAGACGTTTACTGCGCGCAGGTAAATATTTGTTGATCGACTTTTGTTGCAGCTCGACTTGCTTACATTTGTTAATATTATACATATTTCTTGTGCACATACGAAATGTAAACAGATTCATCGGTGTTATTCAAAGCGTAGACGATAATTATAATTGTATTTGTAAACATGTAATGTAATATACAATTGATAGAATACAGTATAATTTTGTAACAAAAGGCTGTTGATTGGAAAATTCCTTAGTAGTTATTTGATTGGCTTCGACGCTAATTGGAAAGCTTGAAGCGGACGAGCTCCGAGCTCACACGAGCGTTGTGATACTCGTTTACATGCACACACACACACACACACACACACACACACACACACAATACACAACCGAGTTTCAAAATTCACCTTGTTACATATATCCGACCATTTCAATACATTATTTTATAAGGATGTTATTTATTTGATATTTAAATAAGTCGTGTGCTATCGTGTGTATTAAATAAGAAGATTTGTTTTTATTAAATGGAAATTATCGATTGTATAACGCCGTAGAGACTGATTCGATAAATAAAATATATTTTTTATTTAATTTTTTTACATAACGTAAAGTAAGAATTCGAAGTTCATTTAAAAGATGAATGCGAACGTCGCATTGATCTTTCAATTTCTATGCGAAAACAAAGACGACCTTCCGGTGAGGCTTTTGCCTCCTCTCACACCCCGCTCTCAATACTCGTACAATGCATAGCTGACACAAGAAATTGTGAGCACAATTTTCTTTTTTGCATTTAAAAATGTAGCAAAATAAATTATTTATCAAAATATTGTGTTAAACGTGAAAAAGTCCGACATACATAACGACAGTTCGTATAACAAGATGTTAGATATATTTTTCAGTGATTGTTAATACAAAGTAATAGTGTTGATGTTATTATATAATTGTAGTTAGAATAAGAGCACTATCATGTATCAATACATAATTGTACAAGAATGTTGCGACCTCGAGACCTTGCGCCCATCGCGCCGCTTCGAGAATGTAAATAAGGAACCGCCTCGTAAACGTCGTCGCTCGTTCCCGTCACGAGTCACGACACGGGAACGCAACGACTCCCGAGAAACGACTCCACGAGAACATTCTGGGTCACTGTAACTTCGTTATCTTAGCGGAAGTCGTCCCACGAACGTTATTCTCTCAACACAACAATTGTCTCAAGAAGAAAGAAATGTTTGATTTAAGTGACACGGTTGAAGCTTATGCATATTCTAAAATAGATTAAACTTAGAATAATTTTACCAACGTGAAACGACAGTATGTAAAAATATATGAAAATTCATTGCAATTCTTACCACTAAATATTATTGTTTTTTATATTTTCCTTCCGCTTCCTCTTCACCGGAAATAGATAAATTCGCGGTAAAGTTATCAAAGATAATGTAGTCGCATGAGAATCAGTGTAACAAACGTATCTTTACTAAATGTTATTAAGAAAAGACGGATAATACGAAGAAATATTGAGGAAAGTATTATATAAAGAAATACGATCCTGCTATGACAACAGTAGAGCGGAGCAGAGCCGCGGGGCGAGGGAAAGGGACCCGAGGCAATGAAGAAAGGCCCCTTACATATCGCAAACTGCAATTACTCGGAAATATTTACGAATCCGACTACATACTTTTTACAAATTTTGCAATGACTATAAAGCGACATAGTTAATATGTATAGCACGAGTATTTTAGATAAGGTAAATACGTCTGTAGACATAAGCTGAGCTGGAATTAGTGAGTAAGCAGGAAAAAGATTTTTAACAAGACAAACAGTTAAATACATCAATAAACATTGCACTTAAACAAAAACATTTAAAGGCGTTATTGTATAATATTTTAGAGGAACTAAAATGTATTCGTAAATCGGGGCCGTGAGATAACAGCGCGATGTAATCCAAGCGGTTAGTTACAGATCGCACCCTTTCACGGCTAAATCCGGGCCCTTGTTATACAATGATAGCGGAACAATTCAATTTGAGCCGGGACCCGGCGCGCGCCCGGCGGTCGGAGTGTTACTCACTAAACCAACCATTTGCGTTACGCGACACATTTTAGGGCTCAACGAAGTTAATGACTTACTCTGTAGAGCTTTTGAAATATAATAATATTGTCTGTACTGACAGTCGAACCTAACAGCCTTCAATATTGTGTTTATTATATTTTGCAAAGAGGGACGCGAAACTATTTTAGTAGACAGCTTACTAAGGGTTTAGTAAAAGGACTTCAGCTTACGAAGCTCCGATTGACACTGGAGCAGCTGCTACTGCCCGGGTCCGGCGTGATAATGATTGATGTTGTGTGACACTCCGCCGGCCGTGATAAATGAGACGGCGGCGGCGGCGGCGGCTTTCGGTAGCGGCAGGGCGGGTGTTAACACGCTTGTGTTTAATCGCCATAGAAGTGAAGTAGCGAATGAGTGACTCACAGACACTTTTATATATAGAGGTATATGAACGTTACGAGAAAATTGTCTAAACATCTCGTATTTTAATAACAAATAAAATTCCGTGCTTCGGATTGAATGATTTCTTAATAATATTACCATTATTCGAGTAATGTTATCTTATGTTGATGGATCGAACAGATGTATGACAAAACTGTTATATACAATGTACCTGCATGTATAACCTTAACAATATAAATATGTTCGCGTGCGCGATCACAATTTACTTGTTTATTATTTACAGTGTATGTATTGAGGTAATGAGCATGGCGTGTGGCGGCCATGTTGCTACAACTATGCTTCGTGTTTTATTGTGGGGCCTAATTAAGTCATTCAAATAAAGCTATTTCAATTAGTTATTCGTCAAATTATTTCGGGGCAATAAAATAAATAAAAAATTAGACGTAAGATAACTTTACAAATGTATTGTAAAAGTTAATTCAAGTCAAGATAAGTTCATTCATTTTACTGATATTTTGATGTCGATAACCAATAAAATAATGGATGCCAATCCGCAATCATTAACGTCCATTATACAGGCACTTAATGTATTCTGAAGTGTCGCGCCCATTTGGAACTTTCAATAATTACCAAGTTTACAGTTTTCCGCAGAGACAAGTTTAGGAGTTCACCATTTAAATAATATTTAATTGCTCCACTTCGCTTCAACTTTATCAATACTCTATGATGCTTAAGAATTAATTATACATATTTCCGTTGAGGTCAGAAAAAATCTCTTCATTTACTTAATTAAGCAGGTTTAATTTATGAAAACAAACTACTTATACAGTTAATTTAACTGCTTCTTCTTTACACTTACACGATTTTGCTTTACAAAGCTTGAATTAGTCCAATCTCCACGGAAACAAAAATTGGACCCCCTACACTACAAGATTGTGCGTACCTTGTGACATCGCATTACTAATGTACTACCTTCATATCTTATTTCCATTTAAATCTGTCGTTGTGAAAGTTAAGCGCTAGTAAAATCCCACTTTTCCACTTTAACCTGCGTCTCGATTGCCGGCAAACGAGCAGCAGCGGCTCCGTAATTGATTTAGTAACTTTCCTTTGGCAGCCGAACGTAGATAGATTTGCCCTCGCCTTGCCGCTGCTCCAATTCGTACATACGATGACAATTGTCTGTAACTTGCCACCGCTCGATCCTCTTCACTGCCATATCTAATAAATTACAAAAAAAATAAACACCAAACGGCGATCGCTTTGACAATACTAAGCAGCAAATTAACGTATGATTTTTAAGAACACACCGCAAGTAAAAGTAGCGCAAATGAAATATTTAGTAAATAACAGATAATTTCCCCGAACTTTTTCGTAAACTTGTAAAGATAATTCTGCGGCGAAAAATCTGATAACTTTTTTTTTATTAACATGACTTTTGAGTATTTCGTGGATCTTGTGCTCGTTTTGGAACTTTTTATGTTCTCTTTAAACTTTTCTTCGTCTTTAATTAAATTAAAATCAACCCTCGAAGAATCTCATCAGAATAACTTACATGTTATAAACGCATCTTACCCCCTTAATACTGCCTTAAGTTAATAATTACTTATGATATATATTATGGTCTAAACTATTTTCGCGTTATTATGAATCAAAAACAACTTTTACACGAAGAAAATGTTCGTCGTCCGCCGTCTCCGGCAGGTTGGCGGAGGCTGCCTGGTACATAGTCATCAGGCAAACTCAGAACTATGGTCTTGCGTCGATGTCGCACAACGTTGACCCAAATCGCCAACATTAGTTTCAATTTTTTCATTGTATTTATTGTTATTTGCTATTGAAAAATTAAACACGTGTTGATAGATAGATTTTACCCGGAAGACAATTTTAATTTGAATTCAAGATTAAAAAAGGATCAATTTGTAGCGATAAAATGTAACAGTGAAGAACCCTCGCAGCGGCACGCCGCGTCGCACCGCACCTCGCCGCACCGGTACACAACAATGAAAGGCTTAAATCGGGAGGGCCTTTTATTATTTTAAAGATTTTGTTGCTTTTTTCAAACAAGTGAAAAGGTTGCTTTGATTTAAATTATAAAATGTATTTTTATAATGTAATTCAAATGATGGCCCAACTTTAGTAACAAGTTTAATTTGTATTTATCGGAGCTTACCTTTGGTGTTGCGGATGTACATACTCGTATGTACATGCCCGTACATCATTACTTAACACTACAAAGACGGGAATAACGCCCTACCTACAAAGACGACCGACGATCATTTGACCGGTCCACTTTGCTGCATTTAACATTAATTTTTTTTTCAACTTTATTTTAAATATCTATGTTAATGAGCTATATTCTTATATAAGTTAAGCTATATAAGTTTTCTTTAATAATTATAAGTACATGATACGCGATGTGTTAAAATTTAATTTAGGTCGCTTTGATATTATCAAGTTAAAGCCAAAACACTTCGACAGCGAAACGGCGCAGATATCGAATCGCGGCGATCTTTTCAAGGAAAAACGTATTACTAAGATGTTTTAGCAAGAAATTTCTTAGCCGCGTTTTTCGTATCGTTTTGATAGAATAAAAACATTTAGTTAAGCCGATTAGAGTAAAATACTTATAGGTTAAAAATACGGTGCGAAATTTCTTACATTTTTTACGATACATTTACTTATAATGTAAAATATGTATATATGAATATAATCAGTTACCTACAACACGTTTCTTACATGTACTATGAAATTATTCAAATTCATTATAAAAGAAACTTCTGTACTAAAATTTTCTCCGAATAGCTTCTTAATTTTCTTGTATTATTTAAGTCAAACTTGTTACAATTATAAACGGAGCTTAAAACTATGCAAGTTTAAAAACCTCTCAATGAAAAAGCTTCCAAGTGCGCGATTAGAAATGCTAAAAGCGTTATTTGCATTGCAATGAACCTAACCCGCCGACAACCTTCCAATAGCTACCGACAGTCGCCGACAGTCGCCGACCATCGCCGACCATCGCCGACAAAACCATCGACAGTCACAACTCTAACAAAACATTTTTTCATCGACTAGTGTTCTTTTAATTTGTTAGAAAGATAAAATAATTTTGTCTGCTTAATCAGTAAAATAACGAAGAAATCTCGTCATATTTTCTCAATACATATAAAATAATAACTAAATACCAGATTTCACAGCAGAAAGTTATGGCGTTAAGTTTGGTAGCGCGGCATCGCGGGGGATCGCTTTTCAAACTTTTGTCTCGAATTTCTCTGTCTGTTTCTGGTCGATCTCCTGATCGCCCTGTTCGCCCTCAAACTGCGGTAATACTTTTAAAAATGTTTAAAAAATGTTCGGGCTAGAATTTTTAATAGTTCAAAAAGTTTTATGTGACGAGCGTCTTGCGACCTATGAGTATGGACGTCTATAGTGCCGGATGGCGGCTGGTGTGCGCGCACACGTTACTTACACCTTAGCAAGCGATCCCAAACATATTAAAGCAGAGATAAGGTCTGCGAAATTGAGACATAAACGTAAAACTCTCGACCCTATTATTTCCGTCCTAGTCCACCGCGCGCCGCCGCGCCGCCGCGCCGCCGCGCCTTGCATTCTGTACGATAAATAAATTAGTTCATAATGTGACCACGTGAGTTAGTTTAGTTCGTTCAGTCCCACTATAAAGGAGATAGCAATCGATCAATGACATTGAGGCATGGCATTAGGACTTCACAACGCATTAATATTGTCAGAGTTAACTGTAGGATTATAAAGGTTTTTCCACATTTCATACGCTCTCTAGATGATAAGTTAGGGTAAGTTAGAGAGTTAAACGGAGCGGTGTCGTTATTTAATTTGTTTCGTTTAGGTCAACTTCGGTACATATCATTTGCGCCACCCTCTGTTCTATGTCGGCTGAATTACAAAAGTTATAGTTTGGCCGCAGTTGGCCGCAGTTGGCCGCTCCTCCTAATTAACATACTTTCTATTTCAAAAACAAATAGTGAAATATCCTCTGCCGTACTAAATTGTTAGATATTTAATTATATATTAAACGCATACGTGCCTGAAATACATACACATGTTGCTCGTAACAGGTCGATAGTCTACTTTTATCAGTTCCTGTTGTTAAGTCTAACACATTTCTTGTGCAAAGGTTGTATCTATTAATACAGTCAAATTTATTTTTAATGAACGACTTTTTCATCTCGTTAAATTCAAACCTTCACACAATTAAAAGATGTCATTAAAACGATCCAGTGTCAAAATTTGTTAAAACTTTAGCAAAAAATGTAAAGTAAATGATAATTTTTTCAAAGAGATTTTAACTTTGCAGCCTCTTTCTTTCTGTTTCGCTTCGGTCGGACGACTCCAAGGATTTGCTACTTACAGAACCTTTAGCGAAGGGTCGGAACTTTTTCCTTTGTCTTTTCTTTATATTTAATTACTACCACTAAAGTTAACTATTTGTTTTACTTTTTTACATTGATAATGATAATATGAATATGACTGAATTAATCAACTGCAAATTCTAAGCATATCGAAAATACATTCTTGAATAGATAAAAAAATTAAGACTCGATTTATGTACATCACAGCTGCAATCCAAGCTCTAGAAAAATATTATATCCGACATCGGCCATACACAGAGTCAGCGAGCTGGGATCCTTGCAGCCGATGATTCCATGAGATGGCGATTGTGGAACGCCAGTTGACAGTCTTTAGAAGACAGGCGGCAGGCAGCAGGAGGTCACACTACTTGTTTTTCAAAATCTTGTCTATTATTTACTCCTATTACACTTAAATAAGTAGGTCGTAAGTTATACTCAAAATGTTTTCAAATTAGTGGTCAAAGAGAACGGCGTTCAAAACATCGGAGAACTTTCCATTGACAGTCAACGCGGCGGCAAAGAAGATTCCCGGAAAACTTTTCAAAATAAATTTAGCAAGAAAATTTACTTTAATACTCGTATATTCGGTTACGGAAATTGATTTGGCGATTATAAGATAAGCAAGAAGTAATTTGTTTTTATAGGATTGTATGTATATTGCACACTGTATGTACTCGTATGTACTCTATAATATTATTTACAATTATTCTTCAACTGTTGCATAATACTTTTTTATTGATATGACGCAGGCGAGCTTCAAATTGCATATTCTGCAGATTTGTGAGTATGACGCAGAGAGGCCTGCCGGGGTCCGGGGCGGAGGGGACGGGCGTCATGTTTGACATTCCGGCGCAAATAAAATTTCCTCGTATGCGCGAAATGAAAATTGTTTCCCGTAAGGAAATTCCCCACACAAAGTACTGTAGAGAATAAAATGCTCGCTCTTTATGTATGTATGAATGATCATATTAAGATGAGTAAATTAGATGTAATTTTAACATAATATGGTGTAGTTCAAAATAATTTTAGTAATAATAATATTGGTATCCATCACTATTCGACACTACATTGATGAACATTGTCGTGAAAATTTAAAAAATAATTTACAATTATACATACATTTTGATTCAATTTATTTCAAAAATATTTACTTTCATCTGTTGGTGAAAAAGCAAGCGAGTTTGTCCCGTGTCCCTGGGAAAGAGGATACTTGACTTATGCCAGAATAGTTGAAATAAAGTTGGAAAATATATAAAATTAATATGTAAACGGCATGAAGTAGATGAAGTGTGTCCCGATGGCAAGGAGAGCGGCCGACCTCATATACATTATGAATATTGTTCTAAAGAAAACATTGCAAGCGGCTGTGTAACGATGTGCGGAGTGAACCGAGAACAAAGCAGGTGCGTGTGTTGCTCGCAAATGTTACACGCTTTGATTGATATTGCTTTGACAAGGAATATTTTCCTAATTAAATTTGTTTTAGCTGCGGCGGGGGTCTTCATTATATGAACGAAACTTTGGTTATACCAGTTGTTATTATTATTGCCAATTGAAAGAAGAAAACAAAAATACTTCAATATTGATTTTGAGATGAAATATAAAGATACACTTTATCTTTGTACAATGTACGTATTCAAAGAGTTATTCGTAACTAAACAATCGTCTGAGAATAAGGTTATTTTCTGTGGGTGATATAATTCTCGGTTCGCGCTAACATTTCGAGTTTGCGCGGCAACACGGCCGCAGGAATTAAAGCTTCCATCTTGTTTTAGTGCAATTTCTACGGCGCTCGAGAATTTATTGGTCATTCTGAAAGTACTAGAGTTAGAAACTTTATTTATTTATTGTACATTTGGATTGCCTTAAGTTATTTTTTGTTAAAAACATCTTCTCAGCTAAAAAACTTCATAAAACGAAAAAGTAAATATGAATAATGATAACAATGAGATTTCACATATCAACCGCACCGACTGCACCACCATATCGTACGTATCAACTACCCAAAAGGAAAAAAATCTATTGAGCCGATTGACCAGTAGACCGATCGGCCTAACGGGAAACACCCGATATGCCTCGCACAACCTTTATCAATTTAGGCAAGCCGTGGTGGGAGCCGGGGGGGGGGGGGGGCGAGATTTAAATTATTTCCCGAAGGCTTAGCGCTGATCCATCCCGAGTGATCCTCTTTTATCATTTTAGTTTAGTTTAATCATACTTTAATTTTTTTCTACGACCCTCAGCAATTACTTTAATGAATTTAGGTTAAGCAAATATAATATTATATTATTTTATGTTTTAACAGAGTTTGCTTTCAATTGTTTATTGATAGTAATTTTAGAGTAGGTTAGTTCTTTAAACTTTGTATGTATGTATTCTATATATAATATAATACATAGAATGTACCAAAAGTCTATCACCAGTGATGTATGAGTACTGTGCGCGTTACTTTTGTATACTTTATTATAAAAAGTATGTCTCCAGCAGCGGTCGTAGGCGCCACTTACTGCTTACTCTTTTAGCTTTATAAAAGGATGTTTTTGAGAATTGTATTTACTTTGGAAAAAACATTGATTTGATCGCAAATTGAATAAATTACTTCAGTTCAACCTTTTTATTTTTTTGTTGAAACATAAGATTTATATTCGATATAAATATCACGCTTAAAAAATTAGTTTTCTTTAATGAATATATTCTGAAGAATACGATGAGAATCAGTGTACGAGCGCAGTCCATGAACTGATGATGTTTTCAGTGCAATTGTCAGATATTTATCATTAATACCAATAGCCAAGTGTTCGAGCAACATGATATATGAGAATGCGAGACAGGGAACTAGCCAACAATGTCCACCCCCCCCCCCCCCAAACCAGATAGCGTCATATTAATGACAACCTTCATAGAATTGACTGTAACATCCATTATATTACAGTCAATTCTTCGATGATTAAATTTGAAACACATGAATTTCGGAAATAAATATATTGCTTCGTAAAAAAGTAAACATAACGTGTAGAACACAACAGACTGCAAGTGTGCAATAAAAGTTTAAGGGCGCACTTCCCGTGAAAGTGTGGAGCCGAGGTGCCTCGCGACGTCTTAGGGAGGCGCCACACGCCACGACAGAGGACCTCGTTATGTACCTTCTGAACGACTCTTCACGAACCATTTATCAGGTAGAACCAGAATAAATCGATGCCCAGTGAAATTAAAAAGCGAAAGCTCGCAGTCCCAAATACCCGGTTGCAGCGTTTCATAATAACTTACTTATTGGTAAGAAAGTTAATAAAGATCGAAACGATGTAATTAGTCCTTATAAATCAATATTATATTTTGGAGCACATCGTTTTCTCAATGAACTACTCATATTGATATATAATACTTATGTGTTATTTGCCGACTTATATTTAAGTAAGGAAGAGGAGTGTAAGAGAGCCCTACCGAGTTCTCGCTAATTGTTTTGTTGAGCGTTGACTGCTGAAGTGCCACTAACTGTACTGTACTGTACTGTACTGTACTGTGCTGTTTGTTTCATTCAACTCGTGCGTATTGCGTAAATATTCAGCTAACATTTATTTAACAAGTTAACTTGCTGGATCACTTTCCGCCATTACTTGCATTTAGCACTAAATATTAAAAGTTACTCAAGAACATTTTGAGAAACTTCAATATTAGACACATCAATTCTTGTGTAAATCATTTCCGTGGTAAAGTCCCGGATTCCCCAAATCTTATAAATATTATTTAGGTTAACTTTAATGCGTTGCAAAGATAAAGTTGTTGTACGGACCAAGTTAAATTTGATTCTAATCTTACTTGAATATTTTGATCTCGATCTGAGATTTACTTATTTAATCAATTTATATCATTTAACTTATTAATTTTATTAAGGTACAGTTACTGAGCGGATTAGTAATCACAGTGAAATCAAATTTAGAAATTATTCTGCATATTATACTAGGTGGGAACGGCAATAACAACAACAACAACAAACATTGTTATGGATTCATTCATTTGAAGGGAACAGTTCCCACACAAATATAACGAGAATGAATGTTTCCATCTTGTAGCGGTACAATTTAAAGCGCACTAGTTAAAATTTATTGCTGATTTAAGAGGGGCTGATGTTGAAGCAATTTAGACTTTACGGCACGTCCGGGAACAGTAACAAGGTGGGTCGGAACTTATTGATGTATTATTCAGGCTAATTGATAATTTCATTGCAGAGTCTTGTGTGCTCGCCATTAATAGTAAAGAGGAAAAGGAAAAGTAGAGCTTAAATCACCAATCCAAATGTTTTTTCCTGTTCTTATGTAAATTGATCCGGAAACTTCAATCATTTACATACGTCAGTCATTTTGAACAAAAGGTGAAAGTTATGTGTTGACTGAACTGAGCAGAGCACTACAATGTACACATACAAGTATAACCACCGTTAAAATTCACTTAGATTTTGTACCTCATGAAATAATCTTTTTTAAAAGCATTTTGCAATTTATTTGTCCAATATGAAAATCAGTGACAAAAACTCGCGGCGTAATATCACCTCACCTGACCGCCAACCTACTAAATAAATTAATGGCCCCACTAATTTATTTGTTTCATTGTTAATTAAATTGATTAGTGATGTTATTAAGCGCACAATGTGCGAACCGCTGCCGTAAAATATGTTCAGTTTTTGTTACAAAATTATGGAAGCTAAATTGAAAGTTGTTAACATGCAAAGTACACACATTCTTAACACTTGTTCACTGAGAGTTATGTTACCAATTTGTTTCGGTGTGGTGTTTGTTGCGCCACGAAATTTATTGGTAATTTGCAAAGTGCCATTAGCTATTCAAAATATGTTTTAGACGCGTCTCTGAACACCTAAAGTTTTCCATACACGCTATTCGTGTGAACTTATATTGTAGGAGTACTGTAGCGGCGATGTGAGGCAATGCGAGGCAATGCTAGGCGAGGCGACGCGAGGCGTCGTCCAAGAATGTTACTTTTTATTTTTCACTTTGAAACATTTTGCAACAATTGTCAATAGCCTATTTTAATAATAAGTTTCACAGTAAAACTACTATTATTTCATTTTGTGGCGACATAAACATAATCATTTTTGCGACTAAAATGTATAACAGATCGTGCAATAAACGGCCTTTGAGTTAATCATTTCTATAAATTTAGTGTAATCTGAAAGACATAACATAAGCCCGCATCGTTGTATCCATGCTGTCACAGCCGACACGCTCAAATAATATTCCCTCATGAAAACGAAATGAGAAATAGTTTTCCTACTTGCAATTGTTTTGTCAAATAAAGCGCGTAAATACGTAACACACAATCCCTTCATAATCGCACTTATCATATCAGCAGATTCGCAGGAGAATTATTGATAAAATAATAAAATGAAAGGCGAGAATTATTGCGAAGAGATGCCAAGATTTATCTGATCGCTCCATTAATCTTCCTTTGTAGTTTACTAAAGATACCAAGTAACACAGGCGTAATTAATCAATCCAACTCGAACTTCCAATTAAATAACTTTGGTATTTATAATATTTTGTTTCATCTTTCAAACTAATAACAATTGTATGACCATTACAAACTAACGACTTATAAAAACTTTGATGCCTATAATGCGGTTGATTTAACACGACTCCATGAATGCGGCCTTTACTCAAACGCTTCAGACCCATATCTGTATCTATTACGGTAGAGCGCGGGGAAAAAATATATCCGAGTGAGGCAGGCGACCTCACGCACCTCACGCACCTCACGCACCTCACGCACCTCACGTACCGCACGTGACAAATGAAAAGGCAATTTATATTCAGCTGAGAGCATCGCAAGGATAATGTCGATGTCGATGTCGCACTGTCGCACTGTCGCACTGTCGCACTGTCGCACTGTCGCACTGTCGCACTGCCGCTCTGCCGCTCTGCCGCTCTGCCGCTCTGCCGCTCTGCCGCTCTGCCGCTCTGCCGCTCTGCCGCTCTGCCGCTCTGCCGCTCTGCCGCTCTGCCGCTCTGCCGCTCTGCCGCTCTGCCGCTCTCACACAACACTCTACTTGTACTTTGCCAACATACCGATTAGTTTTCACAAAACAATTGACCACAATCATTTAAATAAAATGTGACAAGAGAGGTTCTTCTAATGGGCTGATCTAATATCGGTCAAAATAGCCTCTTCGAACGCAATGTTATCGTAAATCATCGAAACCCGCTGACTTGAGGCGCTACGCGACTTACGCAATACAATATCATAAAAATTCGTACCGAGGCACGTGTCGCCGACATTTTTCTATCTATACAGTCGACATTTTGTAAATTCGTGTTACACTTAACCTAAACTTTTATCAACGTTATGTGTATTAGATGCGGTACATACTCGTACAATGCAAGTTTACAAATATTACATTCCAAGATTTATGTTTATTGTATTGAAAATAGTTTATTTTAGTCAGTGCACAAATATATTATAATTTAGTTTTGCGTAAGACTAATCACAAACCATAGAGATTTCAGAGAAACGCTTCTTCTTTTTGTTTCGTAGTAAAATATTTAAGTGTATGACTCATTCGAGTTCTTACTCATCTATAGTGGATCGTGCTCGCCGCCGCACACGCTGCACGCTATGCGTCTGTTCGATTGCACCCTTCGACATCATGAAAAACAAGCTCCTTTAAGACAAGACAAAGTCCAATGGTGGCAGTGGGCGGCAGCGTGTAGCGCGGGGGGAGAGGGGCTCAAGACTTCCCGCAACAAAAGTTTCCAGTAAAGCGGCCGCTGTCATTGTTGCCGAGGTAAAGCTTTCACAAGTCACAGTCGTCAAACTGGCACTACTCCGCAACTCGGCCACGCTGTGCTGTCGCCTCTAGTCTGTCGCTTTTATACAAGCTATTCTTTTGCCGCTCCCTCATTAATTACAATACAAGTTTAAATTACTTAATGAAATGGAATGACATTATTCTACCTTTCTTGAAGAAACTCTAGCACGTCATTTTACTAAGTTATTATAAAAAGAAGTAAAAATTTTCGGGAAGTGCTTATTGCGAATCTGTGCAGTTGAATACATGCAAAGATAGCTGTGCAAATTTAATATACTTAAATACGTCTAAAAACCCTATTTATGATAAGATGAACCTGTGAATTCTTTTCTGTTTATATAATTTAAAATTTTTAAGTTGTTTCAACGCAAAAGAGAACATTTTAGATATTTAAATATTTACAGGAGACAATCCTGTTTTCGTTTAAAAAGGAACATAAAGTTGAGCAAGTATTAGCGCTAGACTAAAGCTTATTTTAAAACGGATATCCCTCGGGCCGGGTTGGGGCTTTTGTCAAGTCTTTGAGAAATAATTTTAAACTCGCAAACTTGTCCGCCTCCTCCGCGTCGCACCGCGCCGCATCGCGCCTGATAACACTCCGCCTGTCCTATAGACGCCACTTTTTATATTTCACTTTATCTATTGAAGCTCACATAAATAATAAATTCTGCTTCAGTCTCACAGCTTCTGATAGAGACATACAGAAGTAAGTGAAACACGTGTGATATATATATTTCATATCTACTACTGTATACTGTGTACGAGTCGGTAATTTGTACAGCAATATAAAATGTTGTAAAACTTCCACTTATTCTTTAATATTGCTCCGTTTAAAACGTTAAAGCCAACGTAGAACAAGGAATTAAAGCTAATTCCTCGTAATACGAAGGCTGTCCATTGAGACTTCATGAGAAGAGATGTAGCGAGTGAAGCCGGGCGGCCTGGTGCCGGTGGTGGGATGAGGGGCGGGGACAACGGGAAATATTAATGCCAAGGAAAGTATTGCTTCTTTTTAATTACTGAAGCTTACTTTTAATGCCGTTTTTTCTTCAACTCGCAGAATAAAAAGTAAGCAATTATGTATTTAGATCGTCCGTCCGTCGTTACATTTGTATTTCAATTTTATAAAAGAGACCAGAGACCAAGTCAGATCTATAATATAACGATACAAAAGTAATAGTACAATTTGTTCGTTCTTTATATTATTATTCCCAAATAAAGTAAAGTTTTCTTAACTATAGTTTGACCGTTAAGACGTTTAATTGACCTTAAAAAGTAAAATAGAAGAAACTTTAGAATTAAAACCCAGTATGTTGATGACAGATGCCTCATCATCAAAGAACATTTGTCGAGGGGCGAGGACGAGGTCCGGGGCCGGCGCTAGTCTAAATATAAATTATGACTGAAGTTGTGAAACAAAGGAGGTGCTCCGTCCGACTGCGTATTATTTATGTACGATTCTTGGCATTACTAATCCGTTGTAAACTCACTATTTGCTTTATTTTAATGATTTCATTATTGTTATTCATTCAATATGAGCCGAGCATTCAACTCGGCTCATATTCAAATCATGTTCCTTACATTCAGAATGAAGTGACAAGACTAATAATGTAAACATTGATCTGGTGCCGAAGAGCGGCATCACTCGCTACCACGTATACAATGTGGTGTAGGACATCAAAGCGCACATTTACTGACCGCCACAGGCTGCGGCATGTTTCATCTATCCTTGTTTTTATGCAACCCTTGCCCCTTGCCCCTTGCCCCTCGAGGAGGGGGAGGTTGTGACGACTGACCTCGTACTCCCAAAATTAAATACCAAACCTAAATAAACACATGTCACTTTCACTTTGTATTCGTGAATTGTATTGTTTTTACTTTATTGTGAAAGTCCGTAATTTTTATTGTACTTTTTAATTGTGGTGTAACTTTGTTTAATATATAAGAACATGTGGAACAAAATTCTAAAAAATAATAATTTTTAGATGAGAGAAAATGTTAGAGGGCCGCACAGGCATGACACACACACACACACAGTGGTAGAGCCCGCATTAACATCTTCGCACGAATTGGCCCGGCTCGCCCGGTGAAATACCACGACCACACAGAAGACAGGCGTCAAGTGGAAGCAATTCCGCGTTTCGTCTGATGAGTGTGCGTCCCGGAGGCCTAGTTTAGTCGTCTTTCCCTTCCCACCCTTTTTCTTATAAGAAAAGGATGGGAAGTGTAAGTGGACTTTCTGGATGAGAGGATGCATGGGAAGGGAAAATATTTTCTTTCTGTGCATCCTCTCCTCCGTCGATTGAAGGTAGGCAACGCATATGCAATTGCTGCAATGCAATGTCTATGGACAACGGCCACTTCGCTGTTTCGGCGATTTCAGGTGGCCGCTCGCTCGTTTGCCACCTAATGTTATATAAAAAAAAGGATTCCATCTCGCACCACGAGGTCAGATGTTGTGTAAAGTAATGAAAGAAAAATTATTTAAAGATACTTATAATTACGTAATAATTATAATAAACATTTGTTGGCGGCTTTAGCGATGCTGCGCGAGTCGGGGGCGCGTCGGGGTGGTGGGGGTGGTGGGGGAGGTGGGGGAGGGGTCGCGAGCTCGAGCAGAGATTAACGACCCTGTAGTTTTTGGGAACGTTTTCAAAGAGAGTTTAATTTGTTTGCGAAAGATACATATTTAGTTTTCATAATTGCTTTACGTAAAATATAAATTTGTCTGGAACTTGGTTAGCGAAAATATGATTCATTGAAACCGAAGAATTAATATTTACTTTCTTAAAAGTTTTAAGAGTATGTATAGAGTATATAATCCCCTCAATAAAAGACAGTTCTATTACATTGAGGGCTAATTACCTTTGTATTATTAGATGAACCTAAATCCGGTGCATCTTTTACATTTTCCGAAGTTGACTTTGATATAATACTTAACAGTTGGAATTATAATTGAAATGTAATTTGATACGGGGGCGATAGCAAGTGGCGAGTCAAGTGAGGCGCAAGCAGTCCCTGACTCCCGGGGCCCGGGGAAAGCAATAATCTCGAGACGATCTTGGAAATATGGAAATCCATTTTGTTAAAAGAAACCTTACTTTTTGCTTATTAACAAGAGGGCGTGTCGACAATCTTCCTAATGATTCTTCAAATATCATTTCACAATTTCGATACGTCTAATTTTTTTATAATAATAAATAAAAAGCTGAATTACATTCGTATCTTTATAACATACTGTTGTGCCCGCGACTTCGTTCGCGTGGTTGTCAGAAACATTATCGCGATTATCTTTTTATTGCATTTTTCTTCGCTCTTATTGGTCGCAGCGTAACGTTATAGCCCAAAGCTTTCCTCTGTAAATGGACTATCCAAATCAAAAAATAATTTTTCAAATCGGAAAAGTACTTCCTGAGATGAGCGCGTTTAAACATAAAACAAACAAGCAAACTCTTCCGCTTTATAATATTAGTATAAATTTATCATAAAGTGAAAAGTATATGTTACTGAGGTAAGAAGCACAGAGCCGACAGTCATCTGTTTATATATTTCACCAGATTTCAAACAAATCAAACAAGTCCTAAAAATTATTATCGTTGAATTGGTCGTTGAATAATAATCTTAAGTAAAACGTGGAAATATTGAAAACTGTAAAAACATTGTTCCAAGAATAACGGAGTTTGTGATCGCGCCCTGCCCGTACGTTGCTCGCACCCTAACCGCGCCATGTCCACGTCGTACCCGCGGCTTGCCCGTGCTTTGCTGCTGCCGATCACCCTCTGTATGCGGCGATTTGTCTGTCGCCTGCTGCCAGTTACCTGACTCTTAATTAACTCGATTAGCCGCACCGGGACAGGATAATCCCCTCTACCCATAATTAAAAAAACTCAAGCGACTGTTGCTTTTCGGGAATTAAGCGTGTTGTACTATTTTATTAATTATGTCCCGGTTGTGTTTGCGCTCGCACTTTTAGGTTCCATAAATTAATTACGTGTTTATTGAGGATTATAACGCAAAGCCGCGCCGCGAATTGTCACTTTTATGTAGTCCTAAGCGGGCATTAATATTAAACAACACATTACAATGATTATTTAAAATATACTTAAATATACCTGAGTAAATACATTTATGATAACATAATAACCGCGGATTCAACAGCAGCATGATGCGAAAACTATTTGGACAAAGTGTTTCAAAGCAACGGTAATTCCAGTTATTTGTACGAGTATGTAGTGAAAGGTGTTTGTATGTGTAGTTGGAGCTGGACATGAGGCGGCGGCGTACGATTGTGACAGCCACGTCGTTGCTATAGTCCATGACTTCCTAGAGTCATCGGGCTCCGGGCGCTGGGCAACGTGATGGATGAAGAACCATATAACAAGTTGACCCCGCATTACCAACCCCTCCCCCCTCCCCACGTATCCCTCGCACGCCCTGAATGAGATGTGCTCCTGTAAACGACATTAGAATTTCATGAGCGCCGGAGGATTGATTCTTACCTTTTTTCTTTTATTCATGAACAACCTCTCAACATGTGTATTTTATTTATTCAAATTAATGTAATTGAATTAAAACATAAATAAATGTTTTTACACATTACAATAATCTTTTACATTTGTTGGTTCTTAAAAGGCACAGGGGATTCTTTAAAAGGCGTAACATTATTTTTGAATGCCCTTTACCTTGCTTTTTACATAACAACTAAATGTAATGAAATGAAGCAAAAATGAAATAAAGTCTGGTCCGATTCAATCTTGTGCATCTGCATGGACGACGGCGGCAGTACCAGCCACAGTCGGTATTTCAATGATTTTTAGCTTGTGGCCTTGTCGTCGTACGACCTGCGACTACACCCTGCAACTGCAATCTGCAAGGTGCGATTTGCGACTGAGCCATGCGACCTGTGACTTGCGAGTGCGGCCAATACACCCGCCTCTCGGCACTCGGCACTCGCCACTCGCCACTCGGCACTCGCCACTCGTCGTGCGACACCGCCTGTCGAATGAATTATTCTTTGTCACAGTCGACAGAGCATAACATTTTAATGGAAGGACTTCATAATTATACAAGTCTTTGATGGATCTTAATTTAATTAATGTTCTTATTGAAATATATTACATAGTATTGAGTACATTGTATGACACCGTTACTGTCCAAAATAAAGAAAAGAAAATTCAGAACAGAGTATGAACAGTGGTAAAGCACATAATATATAGCTTAAAGTAGAAGTATCAAAGAAAAGTGGAAAATGAAAGGAAATTTATAAGAGATAAAGGTCCGTCGGAGGATATCTGTCCGCTCTTTGGCCGACTTAACGGAGGGTCCTTTCCTCGCGCCGCCTCACCTCGCCTCGCCTCTGCCCGGCTCGGCGGACTCAATAAACTATTAGGTGAAGAATATTTGCACGAGCCCTATTAGTTCCGGATGAATAACGTAATATGGATATTGCATACATACATAGGACACGGCATATTTAAAAGATATAATTCAAATAAACGCTACGCTTTTATATTTTTTGTCCATTTTTAATATCGTTAAATATTTATTTTTAAACTTAGCCAACATCAACACTTCCGTAGCTTAAAGAACTGAACCTAATCAAACACCAACATTAGCTTGGGCCTAGAATTGTTTACACGACGATGACTATTTTATATAATAAGCATAGAATGAATATATTATACATATCAATATACTGAAATACATTTGTAACGAAAGAAAGGTTTAGCTTTGTCGATTAGCAATGGAGATTCGAAATAATAAGAGCAAAGGGTTAACTTCCTTTTGGCATTTTTAAATCTCGTCCATTTCTAAAAAATAACGAGCAAAAGTTGCCGAATTACAATTTTATCTCGACGCTATCGTTAAAGATTTTAATTAATTTAATTATAAGTGCGCGCCGCCGCCTCACCGCCGCTCCGCCGCCTCACCACCGCGCCGCCGCCGCACCGCCGCTCCGCGCTGTCATTTCCGCTCTCATTAAAAACCTTTAACACGACCGTTACCTTTTCAAGTTATGAAAAATTGATCGTCACTCCTTTACTCCGTCATATTTGTAGAGTCGATAGCCAACTACACATTGTCATCTGTACATACTACGAGTAATACTTTACTTCTGATAATAGAGCAACTTCTTTGAATTTCGTTATTGATGTCGGTTTACGACAAATTAATAAAGGCGTGTACGTAACGCACACCAGGTACATTCATAATGAACATGAAAAAAATATACGTCTGAATTAAATTTCAAAGAAAAAGGCAGCGAAAGTTCACATAAAGGATTACTTTCGCGTTGAGAACAACTTCCGCGGCCGCAAAACTTTCGGCCCTAATAAAAAGATAAGCCGAAAAGTTGCCCGTACTTTGTGTACAAAATCGAATAAGGTTAATAATACAAGCAAAATGCTGCTCGGCATGCTGGAAATAAAAGCATTATGTGCACAACAAGCTTTGAAGAAGAGAAAAATGCATAAAAAGAACATAGGATACGATACAAAAAGAAGGAGGGACTGCTGTGCGATAAGTGCCTTATCGTCTAAATATAATACATACCATCTTTTAACTTTTCTTTAAAAGTAAAATAGTTTGTCTCATTAGTCGGTATGTGGACATTGCGCACCCTGTGCTAGTGCTCTGTGTATGCGCCGGCCTCGGTGCGAACTAACTGCGCGCTGCAAATTCACATCATGAATTATTCATTGTCGATAAAGAGCTGTCTTTTCGCATCACTAATCTCGGTATCTCTTCACGAACGATGTAGCGCAAATGAAACTGTACTAAGTCAGTTAGTATGATAATATTATATATTTTGTGCAGACAAGATATGATTTTGATATATGAAAATTTAAATAATATTTTTTTTGATTATATATATTCATACTAACTGACTTAGTACATTTTCATTTGCACTACATCGTTCGTGAGGATACCATTGAAACACTCAGATTATTTTATTGAAATGGTGTTTAGTTTCAACAGTAATAGCAGACTTTTTTTAGTTAACTTGCGGTCAAAATAAATAAGCTCTCCACATTGAAATATTCTGCAACAAAATTAAAACGTCTCGAACTCTCTCAGCAAATGTAATTGCTCGTATTTAATTCGTAGCTTTCACATTTTGTGGAATTTACGACGATGAATGGGCGAGATTTATTCCGAGTCATTTCATATTAAAATGGCTTGTGGATTTATGTTTCAGTTTTTGTAAGAAACGTTAAAATCTGACACGAAGCACGCAGAGGTTATTCATGCATCTGTACGTCACGTCACACACTGAAGTGTGCGCCCGCACCGCATTCCCCACATTCACCTGTGTACAGATTACTTCTATGTAAACTAAAAAATATATATTCAAATTAAGAATTTTAGTGTATTCGGAGCCAAAACCAAACATTATAACTATAAATAAATCATTAATGAAAATGTCACTTTACCATGTGTGTATTGACGTTTCCAAAACATCATTTACTTCTATATTACATTTATCAAAAATAGTTTGCTTTATAGATTATTCTACTCATCTTCAGAAGAGAGACATCGTACGCGCAAGGAACACAACAACAAAGTTTGCGCCGGTAACGATGTCCTCTCTTACTTGACAACATATTTTTACTCGTGACCCATAACTTTTTAAATTCCGGTGTTCCCTTCCTGTGCGATCGGTGAATACAATGCGGACATCGTTATGAATACTGTATTGTGGAATAACAAAGGCTTTCGTTGGATGAAGCCTTTTACCACCTCGTGTGAAAAAGCGGTGCAAAGCTACTGCCCGTGTCTATCACTCGACAGAAGTCTGCGACACATTACATTACAGCCATTACTTTATTGAGTATGTAACACTTAGAACAAGCAAAATGATACCTACAAATTGCGTTGCTTAGATGTAGGCACCTATATATAATATGAAGGCGGTGTCACCGAAAGAAGCGAGCGGCGCGGCGGCCCTTAAGGAATACATTTCAAGTGGCATTCATTAGAATTGGCGAACGCACGGAAACTGTCCGAACCACACACCACGGCAGTAATGTTCTCAGCCGAATCTCTCGTCTCATTCACCTACACACACAACACACATAGTATATAGTACTCGTAGGTTTAACAACAGGTTTAATAACTTATACAGTTTGTCTATTGGCATGCTGGCAGTTTTGCAATATTTTAAACGGCTCAATTTTTTCAGCACAAGAAAGAAATTGGTAACTAACAAGAAATGAATAGAAGATTAAATACAATTATGCAAGTGAATGTTACGTTTAAATCTGTCATCTTTAAAAAAGGACTCGATTATTTTGAAAGCGATTAAGATGGAGTGCCCTCGACTTTAACGACCGCTTCGTCGATGGATTGACATTCGGCGAGGACCACTTCCAGATACAATGCGCGTTAGTACATACTTGAAAAGGTAGAGAAATGAACTCACCCCTAATGTTTCTTCTTTCACTTAAATATCAATCAAGATTTGAGTGGAAAATAATAAAAAAAAATCGTCTGTCAGCAGTCGTTAGCCAATGATATGTTTAAATAACATTATGGCATTATTACGTCATGCTCCAGTTTCTTGTTCAAGCGATTCTATAAAAATCATTTGTTGCATCAAGTCACTCAGCAATATAAGATAATTATTTACATCCTTTACGAAGGATATTGGTCCATTTGGGACATACATATGTATCACTGAATTCTTATAAGTAAATTTCGTTTTTATCATCTGATTCTTACAAACATAATGTAGTATAATTAAAAGCGTATAACATGTTCGTATAACATCTGTTGTTACCTAATTCTGTAGTTGTCGAAAGAAACTTCATTAAAACATCAAGCCCTGTAATAATTAAGAAGTCTTCAAACTTTATGTTGTTCTTGTTGTAACAATTGATAGCGGCCTTGCTGTCCATCAAATTATAATACTTTCCAATAGCTTTTATTTATTATCATTAATTACCTCAGATACATAATGATACTAGTTACTTTACACGCTGAAAATTTACTGCAACATTTTATAATGATACGCGTTTTCTTACAATTAAATATAAAGTACACCTTTATCCTAGAAGGAGATTAAATTCGATACATTTATTTTAACTTTTCTAATGTAACTTATTATAAGAACTCATAAAACCTTGTTATCTTAAAAGTAACTTAAAAGCTTAATAATTTCGAAGTCGTTCAATGGGCGCGGGCTGAAAGGGTGTGTGGAGGGATCAGGGTTGGTTGGGGGGGAGGTGGAGGAGTCATCAAAAGCACTTTATTGCGGCGCTCACGGGATTTTTACAAAGTCCCGCGTAGATAATAAACTAAATTGTAGCAATAAAATATTTTCTCAGGTAAATTGTTAATCTCCACTTTCTCTACATCACTCGTTAGAAAATGACTTCATTAAAGTGTAAGAAGCAAATCTTATCTTGTCAATTACTTCCACTGCAAGTAATGACGAATTTAATTTATTTATTGTAAAAAGTGTACTTCGTTAGTCGTTCGTTGCTTAATAACTACTATTGTGTTCAATTTTTAGATTTAAAGTATTATAAAATTATAAAATAACATAACTTGGTTGGTATTTCCAGTAATAGCCAAATAATCCTACGCGGCAACAAGCCTAAACATATTAAATCGATGTCAGAGCAACAATCCGCCGTCATTCCGACTCCAGCACAGAATTGTTGACATTGACAAAGCTCATGTCCCAGTTTCTGCAACAACCGAACTGCACGAAACTAACATCGCTTCAGCCTCACTTTTACAACAATCATTTGTTGAACACTTTATGCGACGGCCCCCCCTAACTGTTATATCCCACTTGACGACTCTAAGAATATTGGAGAAAATTAACAAATGTAGAACAACAACTGCTCCTGAACATGAAACATGTCGTAGAATCACGTTTCTAAAATACGAGTACTTGTTGTTTTAGCAGCATCTGCTACAATTGTAAAGACATTTCCTTTTTTTTATAAAAGATTTTCGCGAGAAGCATACATTATTAATAACACCGGAAGGAAATTGAGTTATTTAAAGTCAAAGTATTGTATTTATTTTAACTTTTTTCTGTAACTTTTACTCGATACGAAGTCGACGGCGGCAGCGGCGGCGGCGGCAGTATCGTAATCCTTTGCTGCGGTAACTTTGCTATCCTCATTTTTATTCATCTGCCGCTTTTTTCACATATTTCAATTCGGAGTATAAAAGAATTTATTTTTAGCATTATATGTTTTTCTTGGCCGGTGATATTTGATCATACAGGTTAGATGAAAAATTAAAAAACGTCCAAACAACCCCGTACTAAAATAAACATAGTTATTTCTGTGTAAAATGTTTATAAAAACAACGTTCGCATCGCGTCTATAAAGCGGAAAATATTGTAGCATTGTCTCGTCTTGTATGCAGCAATATTCATGCTTTACTATGAGCACACGATATACTCGTATATTTTACAATAAACAAGCACAAATCCGTGCGCGATACAATCACAAAAAGTATTATAACAATTATCAAATTGATCTAACATAAGTTTTATACAGAAGTTGCCGTTTGCTCTGATATAAGATGAGAGAGCGGAGCGACATTACGAGTATGAATTACTGAGCGAGATGATGAGCACGTTGCGACATGCACCAAGACTTGCAGTACATCTGTACATCTCATTATTGTAGGAGGCATTTCATGCACTAACATAACAATCCCACTTACATAATGCACCCCAACATTTGACTTCATAAATAAAACTGATTTACATATCGACATGTAGATACATTTACATATTGTGGAAGGCGCAGATGCTCGCAGCCGTTGCCTAATGGAGCGGAAACACAAAATAAGAGTTTCATTTTGTTTTCAATAACGTTCATAACGTTCTTATCGCGCGCACAATCTACCTAATACATGTATGTTGTAGCTAATAGATGTCACAATATATTAATGTCGCTTTCACAACTACGAGTATAAATAAGTACTTCAACTTACGTTTCAGATAAGTAATATAATATTATGGAACAGAACAAATGTCTGGCTCTGTCACATATCACACTTTACCCTATACTCGTACTACACAACTTCCATATTATGTAATAGCACCAGTCTTTCGCCATATAAAAATTGTTTTGCTTCGTTCTTTTTAAACGAAGCACGTTTTTGAAATTTATTGCAATTATTGTTATCGTCGCTTGTGATTATTTTGAGCGTCGGTGGCTCAGTGGTTAAACACTTGACTTGCAATCTGATGGTTCAAATCCCGCCATGTACTAATGTATTTTTCGATTTCCGATTTACATATGTACATTTATCCGACGTTCTTACGATGAAGGAAAACACGGTGATGCAACCTGAACATATCTGAGAAGAAATTTAAAGATATGTATGAAGTCAACCAACCCGCACTTGGCCAGCGTGGTCGACTATGGCCGAACCACCCCTAACTTCTGGTAAACTCCGAACCCCTCGATGGGGACGTATGATGATTGTTATCACATCATAAGCTCAAAAGTTTAATTTTCTCAACGACATATAAACCTGTAAGCTGCCTGCCGACACGAACCGAGCTGTGCCGACGTCCGCGGCTCAGTGGCCTAGCGGCCAAAGCTAACGGGGTGCGGGCGGGCGGGGGACGTAGGACTACTCATTTTTTCTTATTTCGATCAATAACAACCAGTTTATTTACAGTTACAGTATAGAGTAGAGATGGACACAAATTACTTATAACCTTAAACATAAGCAGTTGTCAATACGTCTGTCGATTTGTCTCCAAGTTTAATGTTAGCATCCATTGGCATGCAATATAAGCGCAGAGGCTGGACGTTATGGAAACGAAAACGACGTCTAGTTGTAAAGGCAGAATTGCGTCATGTCGCTGAATCGGGTGCATCGCGCAACAGACCCCACCGGCCAGTTGTCGGGCGAGGTTTGACTGACTAATTAGACGGACAACAATTGACCCACAAGGGGCGAGGGACTTAATAACGTTCTATGTGAAATGTAACCGCTGCGCTATTATTATAGGTTGCCATTTAAACGTTGCTTTTATGTAGCTTACATATACTTCAAATACATATTCATTTCTCGTCACAATTAGCCTTCACAATATATAATAAATATAAAACATTTAAATACTTATTTACAAGGTTATTAAGACTATTGCTTTATATTATTGTGTACGATTACTGCTAAAGTCGGGAGCGGAAAGAATGAAACAAAATAATCAGGAAAAATGTTGTTTATTGAAAGGTCGCGAATCCGCTGCGACTCTTGCAGCAGGAGAAGTGTGTACATACACTGAGGATAGTCGCTTATATACATTCACATGTTACACACAGTTTGTCATAGTAGGTATATAATATGTACAGATCTACATACATACAAACTTTATATAATATAATACATAAACCTGGACATTACGAATAGAACACAAAACACTTACTAATATATACACAGTGAGACAATATTACATTTAGATTTTTATAATAATATAAAGATTTATATGTACAAGTTTTACGTAAGTAAACAAATGTTTGTGTCAAGATATTATACTTTCCTTAAATTATTAACGAAACATTATCTGAGAGAAATCATTCAACATTTATATACTGTCAACGATTCAGATGTTCTCCCCGTTAGTGCGAGAGTAATCAGTGGACATCAGGAAATACTGCAGGACACGGATAATACTCATTACAGATACAGTTTAAGTTAATTAACTTTCATCGAAGATTCTATAAAAGTTTCGATACGATTTTTGATTCTCTAACAGTCCTGCGAATAGAAATGGTGCTAAGTATAGGATATTCATACAGTACAAGGATGATGTCGCATCAACAGACACCGAATGGCGCCCGGCGCCCGTCGCCCGGCGCCCGTCGCCCAGCGCCCGGCGCCCCGTGCGCGCCGGTACAAGGCGCCCGGCGACAGGTTGCCGTCCGCCTACCTCCTTGCTGTACTAGTTTAGCCCTCACACAATGTTGCCCTTAATTTTTTTAACTGCAAACACATTGTTGTACTAACATGAAGACAAGTAAACTTTTTCAACATAAATTTATAATATAACTTTAGATGTTCGCAGTAAAAAAGTAATATAATATCGTACATGTTAATGAAATGTTTCTTCAATACGTTATAGACACACAGCTCATCACATTCCACTATAAAAACATAATGTTCTATTGTACAGTAAAACTTCTCCTTGAGAAAATGTTTTAGTGTCACTAACACAAATATATTTATCAACATTGTAAAGTTACATTCCGAGTCACTCTGCACTCGCTTACATTGCACTCCAGTGTGCCACTTCACTGTACTCCATGCACTGATCGGACGGTCTCCACTGTCACCGACCACTTGAATCACTCACTCGCTACTCAAAAGTTGTCTACACTGAGATCTCCTGTATTTGCACGCGCTTCTTTGTCGGCGCGAGCCCCGCCGGCCTCTCCGCGAGCTCCGCCTCTCTGCTGCGCTGTGGAAACCCAAAGCTGCGTTAAATAAAGTCCAATTGATTCCTGGTAATGTTAGGACCGGGTAAGTCACCCTTGATTCGGGTAGGCTCCGAGCCCCTCGAGCGAGGTGGGGGCGTATACTGAGCTGATGATGATGAATGTAAAGACACGTGTACCTTGAGCGTGCTCCTGCGCGGGGAAAGGAGCGCGGGCAGCTGCAGCGCGCCCCCCGCGCCCCCCGCGACCGCCGAGCCCCCCGCGCCCCCCGCGCGCGCCCGGCGCCGGGCGGCGGCGCTGCGGCGGTCGCGGCCGCGCTGCAGGTAGATGCCGGCGAACACGAGCACGTTGAGCGCGAGCAGGAAGCAGCCCGCGCCCACCGTCGCCGCCAGCGCCACCGTGTAGCTGTCGCGACATCCCCCACACGCGTCTCAACACTCATGTCTCCACAATCTCTACTATAATGTTCTAACTCTAATTTTATCTAATCTTATCTAAATCGAATGTTACTTTTATTTTAATTTTTTTATTAGAAACGTCATATATAGTGTAGTGTTTATATAAAGAAGATTTGTTCATTTTGTAAATTTCCTGAGGCATACTTAAGTAGTGCTCGTTGTTCGTTCTCATCGCCGGTACAGTGCACAACGACAGGGTAGACAGGTAGGCAAGAGAGACATTCCATTCGGTTTTCTTAAGAAACTTTCAAACAACAACAAATGTAACAAAACGGCGATGTCGCCTGCTGACTGCGGGCAGGGTGACTTTGAGTTGTGACCATAGCTTTATTCTGTGTATTTTTACGATTTTCAAACATTCATAAAATACACGAACACTTGAGACGTATAAATCAAAAATATACCTTTGTTTAATACTTAGTTATAATATTTTAAATTGATATCAAGTTTGCAAAAGGTTATAATTTATAATTGTATTAAAACAAGGAGAAATTGAAAAGGCTCGTATCGTAAGAAAAGCAAAGAATATCTCGGGGAGATAGAAAAGACCCGAGACATCTATTTGAGAGATATCGCACGCACTCCATCTGGCCGGGGTGGAAATGTTTTACAAAAAATGGTCGGACATAAGACGTCCCGACACAGAACTAGATAACATTCAGGAAGGTGAGGGAGTGGCTAAACACATTAGTGAGATTGCGTCGCGACACGGGAGCAGCGCCCGGCAAGGAGTGCTATGTGAGGCGTGCCATTTCCGGCCGGCACTGTCGCCATTTATCTTGACCCTTAAACTTTTTGAGAAAGTAGTCTCCGATAACACTGCTTCAACGAGGAATATCAAAATTTAAATGAAATTTATTTGCCTTTTTGTAAAGTGACCAGACGTGAGGGACGCAACTCGTGTCTTCTCCGTATGGGAAGCGGTGGTCGATCAGTGTATAGATGAGGAGTGTGGGGCGACACTACCTCGCGTGTCTCAAACTGTAATGTCACCTGTAGTACTGAGTGTCGACGTTGGTAAGGCTGTCGTCACGGGGCGGCGCGGGAGACTCGGCGCCGGCGGCCAGCGCAGGGCGCGCGGGGGCGAGTGCTGGGGGCGGGGGCGGTGGCGGGGGCGAGCACTCGGCTCCCTCCGACCCCTCTAACCCGACGGAGCTCTCCTCTCCCTCCTCCTCGTCGTCGTCGAGCGCAGCTGTCGTCGTGTACAGTTCCGGGAAGATGTCTCCTGTGGGGGATGAAGATTGAGGTACATTTTCGGTGGAACTTATAGAGCGTAGGAGCAATGGCAGCGATGGCCCCGGTGTGAGCGATGGCCCCGGTGTGTGCGGTGTGGGCGTTGTGTGCGGTGTGTGCAGTGTGTGGAGTGTGTGCAGTGTGTGCGGTGTGTGCGGTGTGTGCAGTGTGTGCAGTGTGTGCAGTGTGTGCAGTGTGTGCGGTGTGTGCAGTGTGTGCGGTGTGTGCGGTGTGTGCAGTGTGTGCAGTGTGTGGAGTGTGTGCAGTGTGTGCAGTGTGTGCGATGTATGCAGTATGTGCGGCTACCGGCGAACATGTCGGGGTGCGCGGCGCGGAACTGGTGGTGTCGCGGCGCGGCGCCCGGCCTGTGCAGCTGCGGGATGAGGTGCAGCCACAGCGCCATCTTGTGCCCGCGGTAGTGGCTCTTCACTCGCAACTTGCTGCCTGACGTCAAATTGCATAGACCTCTGTAGCGCATACTTTTACTATAAGCCTCCATACTAATATAATAAATGCGAAAACATGGATGGATGTTTGGTATAGCAA
Organism: Papilio xuthus; assembly: GCF_000836235.2. Lineage (NCBI taxonomy): Eukaryota > Metazoa > Arthropoda > Insecta > Lepidoptera > Papilionidae > Papilio > Papilio xuthus. Next base: position 315,464 of record NW_013530064.1, read on the forward strand.
CTCTAAAACAACTCAATGGATCTCGATAAAATTTGACACAGCCTGGAAGAACGAATAGAATACTTTTTTATTCCGCGCGGGTGTAGTCGCGGGCGATAGCTAGTAGGAGTAAAGAGCTTGTGCTATATTCTCGTAAAACCTATAAAGCTTCTTAAAGTCAGCTCGGTAACATCAGATTAGTAAATAATAGGTTGCAATGGTATCTGGCCCACCTATGCTGAGATACTGCTGCGTGTTGAGCTCGTAGCGCGGCCACGCGACCGCGTGCTCCCCGCGCCCCTCGGAGCCGGGGGGTGCGGGAGGAGCGAGGGGCACAGAGGGCGCGGAACCGGGGGTCTCGGGGCCGGGGGGCACTCCGGCCGCGGGGGGCGCCGGCTGGCCGGTCTTGGCGAAGGCCGCCAGCAGGGCGACGGCCGCCTCGGCCACGGCCACATCGCCGCGCGAGTAATTCCTCGGGTAGAACGGCATCCCACCCACGAGGGGGAGTCCCAAAAAGTACGGCAGTGTTTCTCCGGATACGCTTCCCAGCCGCTAACATAAATGCGACTAGTCGTATATTACTTTGGTTGTGGCTATTTATCAGCACAAAGACTGCACAAAGATAAGTACTTTCTCTTCATGTAGCGAGAAGTTTATTTTTTTCCAATTGTCTAGTCTAGTAATTTTCAACAATAAATTCTTTCGCCCTTTCTCAAAAGAAAAAATCATTAAAACCATACGGTTGTATACACAAATACATCTCGGACATAAAGTGGAATAAAGAAAATAGATATTAGAAGAGGCGGTGCGAAAGACATACCTGTGGGTAGTCGGCGTCCCTGGTCTGGTGCGCGAAGTGCGCGAAGTATGTAGTGGCCCCGCGGCGCGCGTGCAGCTGCGCCAGGCGGAGCGCGGGCGCGGCGCCGGCGCCGTCAGATAGCGCCTCCAGCGTCGCGTCGCGGATATTGATGGGGTGCTGGATGGGCCGCTCCCAGTCCGTGTACTCGTTGCGGATCGCCGCGAAGATCTCGTTGCGGTGATAGCGATACACGTTGCGCACGTACGTTCGCAGCACGCGGTTCCTGGCGACAATCGACGCTCGAGCACCGCAACCGCATGTTTTTACATTTGTAAAGCGATGCCGACGATATCGCCTTCGGCACGATCGCTTACGTGTTTATGTTTAATCACTCCTTCCCAAAATCCTTGTGAACTATTCTAGGCAATGGAACAAACCTGTGCTCCTCCTCGAAGCCGTGGCGGATGTCGTCTTCGCTGAAGTACTGGTAGCTCTCGGTTGTGGCGACGACGATGGCGAGCGCGCACTCCAGGAAGGCGTCGCTGGCGTGCAGAGCGCGCGCGGCGGGCGTGCGGCGCCCATGCGGCGCCCGCGGCACTCCCGGCGCCCAACCTGCCAAGAAGCGCGCGCGCGGCGCCTCCACCGCCAGCAGTGCCGCCAGCGGCCGCGCGCGCACGCACGCCGTCAGCCTGCGCCGTAACAGCAGTTTGTGAGTCACATCTTACCGTGAACATAATTATAAACAAAATTAGTTCAGTGCAGCTTATTTTTATTTCTATATTTAAAATAAGGAACCGTCGACACTAAATACAAACTGTTTTATTTCTAAAGACTGCCTGCTTATTCGTAAAACATCTGTTTCTTGCAAAGTGACATGAGTGATCACATTATTACCAGTGCTGGTCAGTGTCGGTGTCGGAATCCCGAGGGCATCGCAGCGCCTGCGCTACATGTTCGCGCGCCAGCCCGGCATCGGGCGCCAAAGCGCCGGGCGCCAGTGCTGACCCGCTCAGCAGCAACGCACGCGACACCAACCCTACGCATCAAGTTATTACATTTGTTTATAAATATTTTTCGCTAAACTTATTGTGGCGAGGGCGGAATGCGACTATGTTTGTTACCCTTGGCCTGGGGCAGCATAAGTAGCGTGTTAACGAGCGCGGCGGCGGCGCCGTGGCCGACCAATGTGACACGACGTGGGTCCCCGCCGAAGGGCGCGATGTTGTCGCGTACCCAGCGCAGCGCCGCCGCCGCGTCCAGCACGCCCGCGCCGCCCGCAGTGCTGGCCGCGTCTTCGCCGCCGCTCGTCAAATAACCTGCGCAAAAACTGCGTAAGTAGCGGCTCGCACTGCCTTCTCAAATATTTGTTAAAAAAAATCTGTTATAATTTATCACGTTTCAGTATTATAATCTGAGGTACCTAATAAACCTATCCTATAGTTGAGTGTGACGACGAGGAGGTGAGCGCGCGCGGCCAGCACGGCGCCGTCGACCGCGTTGCCGGAACCCCAGGCTCGCGCCGCGCCCGCCCACACCAGCACGGCGTATGGGGCCTCCTCGCCGCGCGCGCCTGCCGCACATGTATTTTACATTAACATTGAATTTTAAATTATAGAAATGCAGCGGCTGACCATGAGCTTACCGCTACCGGGCACGAAGATGTTGAGGTAGAGACAGTCCTCGCTCTGGTTGGCTAACAACTGAGCCGTCGCCCGCAGCTCGGCGTACTCCGCCAGCGGCATCCGAGCCAGCGCCGCCGATTTGTTGGATATGTCCGGGTAGCGCTGCGGGCAGACGGGAGCGAAGGCGTCTGCGAGGCGCGTGCCGGGCCAGCGCGGCGCGGGCGAGGGCGCGGCCAGACGTCCTGGCGGCGCGGCGTACGGTACACCGCGGAACACCTCCACCGGCTCCAGCCGCCGCGACGCCGGCTCCACGATAACCCCGCGGATGGCCCCTGCGCACACTACAAGGTCACCTCGCCGCCACGGGTACACAGCCATTAGGGTTTGCGGCGTGAGGCGCGGCGTGCACGTACCTGCGGCTGTGTGCACGATGCGTGAGCTGTAGCGCGGGCCGGCGCCCGCCAGCGCCGCCAGCAAGGCCACCGCCAGCGCCGCGCACCACGCCGTCCGCGAGCACGCGCGCTCCATACGCCATCACGCAACCTGCCTGATCGTCAGCACAACGTTCACGGCTATCTTTACAATATATATAGTTTATAATATAGTTACATTATTACTCTACTACTCCGAGCGCTCGTAACCGCTGCGCTGGTGACGTATTTAGGGCGGCCACGATCAAGTACATACATAACTTTCAGATTCATTCACTTGTATCAATATAAATTTCCAACGTTCCAGTGCTGGATTCGGAATATTACAAATTTAATATCATCAATATAATGCAAAATTCATTCCAGACGTCGCATCCCAATTCAAAGGGACACGAATTGCTTTCCATTTTATACGTCATATTTTTCCTATTAGATAAGGCGAGGGTTGATATTAAATCGGGACGGGGTCGGGCAGGTAGCCACTCCTGTAGGGCCTGCCCTCGCCCAGGCCGCGTCCTGCCCGCGCCCTACCCGCGCCTTACCCGCCGCTCGTGGCTACTCGAGTCGCTCTGCCCATAGACCCCGGTGAACGGTTCTTCTCCGGCTCTCACAAAGCGAAGAATATTTAATGAGATTTTGCCAATACACCCTAACTACACCGCGAGGGCAAGGGTCGCCTCGCCTCGTATATCTACATTGCTTGATACAAATATTACCTTCTTGCAAAATTACATTTTAATACATACCACTATTTGTTACCTACAAGCCATAAAAAACGACTGACTGTGGACCGTGGATTACCCTTCTGTCAAACTCGGGTGGAAACGCGCGCGCAGAACATAGTCCTGCGGGCGCGTTTCGATTGATACGAGTTTCGTGTGATACAAGTGAGATCCAGAATGTCAAAATAGTAGACGTTATTAATAATAGTAAGCAAAAAGTTTCATTTACAACGACAAGGATAAATATTTTTTACATCAAACGTTCTGGTACCTATAGAAAATACATATCTCCAACGTTTTATCACAATCCAATTTATATAAGAAATGCATAGAGGTCGAACACTTACATTTGATTTTTACCAAAGTTAGAAATAAACAGTGTTCTTTGATAATTTTCAATTCTGAAGAAATTCCTTTCTCATTGAACACAACGTCACACACAAATATAAAGATGAAAAGCCGAGCCGAGAGAATTTGATAGAGACTGATTGAAAAGCCATTAACGTTTGTGCAATATTTCTCCCGCTCAGCACCCGCTAGCACTTGGGGAAAAAACATTTACGTATTTTAATATTGCGTCGCGTAATGCTGCCTTTGATTGATTTGACTATTAGCATCGTATTTGTCGCTGCTTTACGCGTCTTGGATAAATTCATAAAATTTTGCATCGTAATAATAATTAATAAATATCCGACAGCAACTTGCCCTTAAATATGTCCTTGTGGATGCTGAGGTACCGAATTACCAGTACCAACCTTCACCCGTTCTGGAAAATAGCGATATCACGCTCTATTACTACAGATAGGGGTATTGCTGCCAATAGGCCCGATATAGTAATAATAGACCGGTCTGAGAGTTGTGTAATGTTAGTCGATGTCACTATTCCACATGACGAGAATCTCGTGAAAGCTGAAAAGATAAATAAAACTTATGTTAAATTTAATAAATTACATAATAATAATGATAATTAGAGATGTGTTAATATGTTTAGTGTGGCGGATATCAATACCTACACTCTGTTTTGCAACTTGAGTCATTCATTTAAAACTTATAATATGCGCAACACAACAATGTACTATAACGAATTTAAAATTAATAAAAGTTTAAAGAAGACCACGTCGTAACGCACAACCGCTCCGCGCTCCAGTGTATCCAGTTACACTTCCTGTGACGTTCTGAGAACTATTGCTCGAAACGATTGCTCACTGTCAATCACGATACTGTACTCACTGCACCAACTTTATTGTCAACTTTGACGAACACGTACATACATATATTCAAATAGTAGTTTTGAATATTACATGAAAATGTTATAACAAAACTTTTATATGATGTGTGGAAACTTGTAAGTATATGGTCTTTCGAATAACAAAGAAAAAAATCACTGAACGTCTTACGTACTGAGTGAAAAAGTAGAGGTCGAGCACTCCTAGGTCGTAAAGGTCACATTGAAACCGAATCCTTTAATCACAGGTTTTATCTTATGTTATCCGGTGTCGACATATTGCAACATTCTTATATTGTAGCACGCACATGAATTTACCAAAATAGCGAAGTGATAGCTGTCCATAGACATCAGCATTTGCAGTTTCATAAGAGGAGAAAATTGTTACAGATTGAAATGAAAGGTCACAGTTTCCGGGCAGCTACAGGCACGCTACGCTACACATTGCCGCCGCGCATTTATAAAACAATCAATATCTTTAACTTGTCAAACCGCTAGCTAGTTACTCGTAGGTCAAGCTTTTCCCATGTTATAAATAAAATACTGTGATTCGGGTTTTTTTTAACTCCCTTTATCTGAGAATATCACGAGTTTTTACTTTTTCCTAAATTTAAAGCTTACTTACTTAACAAGGAACCTTTTGTGCTGATGTTTGGTTTGGTTAAAGCTTTTTAAGCACTTAGCAATTTATGTTGGTCCTAAAAAAGCTTGTACTCCCAATGACCGGATTTTTGTTGTTACCAGCGCTTTACTCATTCAGCGGTGACCGGGCAGGGATTACCCCGGCCGGCCGCGGATATAAGCTCACCAGAGAAGTGCCGAGGGAAGGGGGTGCCAGCAACCATTGCCTAAGCTAAGAAAAATACAGACAGACGCCGCGCAAACCGACAAACTAATTTAATAAAATTTTTACAAATTTAAATGAATAAATTATTTCTTCTTTTCTATGTGGCCTGACTTAAAGTATTGAAACTCCTTGGACACTAGTACCAAAGTAAAAGTACGCGTTTGCCATTTTTATATGATCGCAATTTGACGAGGAAACGCCCACTCACTGTTTATTTTATTATTTTTAATCATAATGCCGACTTGTTCCAGTGGAAAACTTAATGTACTGACCCTCAGGAAGACAAGATGAGATGAAACTGAGAACAATGGCACTCGTACGGGCGCTTCCTAACTCTTGAATTGTTCAAAACAGTTGCGCAAACTTAAACTGCGTTGAAATACGGGTCTTATAAATATAACATAAGCGAAGTTCAAAAGAAACTGACTTCTTTACAAACTAGGTTCTAGTTTAAGTTCCTCCAAGTTTCGCTGACCTGCAGCCCGCATATTTTGTTTTGGAGTAACTAAATGTATCGCGCCCATCAACCGGAAAATGCGATCTTTTTAAAGAAAATAATCGATTAAGCAATTTCCGCGTGATGAGGGTAGCCCGTGGTATAGGTACCGGTGGCGGACATCGCTCGAGGCAATCGCTTTTCCTATTATTTAAAAGTTGTCCTTACTTCGAGCAAGAACATCAGCGAGGATTTACATATCGTTTAAATATTTTTGGAGTGCAATAAATTAAGAGAAAATTGACAATCTGAAATAAATTATAGAATTAAATAATAAACTATAATCTTCGCCTTCCTGACGCGATCACAGACCCGGCACCCCGCACCCCGCACCCGGCACCCCGCACCCCGCGGCGCAGCATCTCATATTTGCTACGTGACGCGAATAACGCGCTCCAACAATCAGAATGTTATCAACTGATATGTTATAAGATTTTCGTTTCTCATTCACATTTGTAATATTCTTCCTTTTAGCGAAGTTTACTCTGTGTTTATTGTTCCTCCCCTTTCACCTCGTCTGCGGAGATTGATTCTAAATCATTGTTGTAACCGCAGCTTGCAATCATCAAACTAATATTTTTTCATAATGGAATATTTATTTCAGAAGAATTAACTAGATGTCGAGCTACACATGATGTACTTGCGTGTACGACGTGACAAAACATTTATCTAATTTAGATAAATAATGAATCAAATATTTAGAATTGATTTAAAATGTTGTGCATGACTCAGAAATAGGTAGTAGCTAGCAATAGCTGTAGCAGCTGTGATAGCTGTAGTAGCTGTATAGTTAGCTAGGCTTATATCTGTTCAAATTACCGCACATTTCTCCAGGATTTATATCAAATCAAAATAATGTATGCAAGAGATGAAAGAGAATGAGAGAAAGTGTTATGTGAGTCAGCACGTCTCTCTCTGAGTGACCTAATATCCGTCAAGAGAAGGTCGGCTTCCATTTTGCACGTCGCGTCGACGTCGCGTATTGTGGAGAACGTAAATCATTTTTAACTTAAAAATGGTGAGTCCCATACCACCTCAGACAATGTAATGATCATAAGAAATAGAGATACGCATTACAGTCGGAGTTAAATGCTATGTGCTATATACATACATGAATATGTATTACACCAACTTTAGCGACTTCGTAAGCGCGGAATAAAAAAGTTATAGCCAAGTTCCTTCCTTACACATAAGCGTCTACTGGAATAGATGGGTGGATAGACTATTACTATTGAAAGCTTCCAGGGAAACTCCCAGCCAAAACGGTCCGGCCAAGTCGATTCGGCGATCACCAGCGGATTTTTAAAAGCTTTTGTTCGCATGTTCGCAAAATATTCTTTTTTTTATTTTACTTACTGGTACTTTAACTTTTACAAGAACCACCCTTTAGATAATACCGAAATGATTACATAAAATCGGCTCAACCACTGGCTCTTAAAAGAAAACCCATTCGGTATTTAAGTGAGCATTTACGAAATAATTAAACCATCTTACGAGAGCTTCAAAATAGGGCTTTTAAAATTCCAGCTTAATGTCTGACAACAATCTGCCGGGCGATGGGCGAGAGGCGGGAAACGCGCGGGTCGGCGGGGGAGAGGAGCTCGAATGGCGCTCAAGCTTTATTGCGGGCATAAAGCAACTTTATCGCTCGCTTATCAGACCTCCAATATCTTATGTTTATTTTTAAGTTTCTCTGACCGCCGCGTAGTCGACTACCTGATGCTATTCTTTAATTAAACTACTCCATGACGAGCGGCGACGAGCGTGACTACAACACGAGGCAAAATCTTTGTGGAGGTAACATTTTAATATGTAATGTTAAGTGCCATGTCCAAGAAAATAAAATATATTCACAGTATGCACAGGAAAATTTCACTCAAGAAAATACTCGACTAATTTGATAGGCAAAAATTTTATTTTTCTAATAAATGTTTTCTTAAAAAATCCTTAAATGTAACTTTTTAGAATGATATTAATTATTAATCATGAATTGTTTACTGGCCGACTGATTTCATAACGAAGTATAAATACGAGGAACCGAAAAATAAAATAAAACAAAATAGTATCGCTTCAAAATGTTCACTTAATTAAAACTTGTTAAAACAAAGTGAAGGTCACACAATACAATATATTATTACAATTCGTATGTTACTTTTACATTTTCGTTAACTTCATAAACTATTTTAAGTTTATGTTGTAAATTAATTTATCTAGAAACTGTTTTGTTAAAACATATTACTTTGATGTTTAATCTCGGGTTAATTGTGCTCAAACTCCTCCTAACAGAGATGGTCGCGAATCGCCGAATGCCGAAACGAGGTTCACTTTTTACAAAACTTTTAATTCAACAATATGCTTCTTCAATACTGACAACAACGTGACAACAACCCAAGAAATTATACTTTATAATGATATGATGATTTGTTAATCACATATTGTTTATGGCAGAAAATAAAAAATGTTTTTGTGATTGTTAGCCTGTGAATGGAGCTCTGAATATATAGCTCTGAACGTTCACCGAGAAAATAATAGCTAAAAGAAACAGTTCAAAGCGAAGGCGCGGCACCAGGCAAGCGGTGACGAACAAAAACTTCTTTAGAATTTGTCAACGACATGAGACAGCGTGACAACTTTAGTTGTCTGCATTGTGACAGAGGTACACTTTCTTCATAGAGTGCTTAATCATTCTCTCTAAGACTTTAACTTGATCTGATGCATTAAACATAAACATAAATCATATTAAAATTAAAAACATTGAATAAATAAATATCTATGATACACTCTCTCTCACTTTTACTTCTCCTAAAGTACCTACAAAGTTGATCAATAAAAGGGAGCTGCTTTACTTGCAGGAAGCTATTACTATTGTAGGCACTACTATGAGATAGTCTCCACGCACTTCATGTCATTAAACCGTAGGAATTATCTGTGCGCCGCATGAACATTTTAAATACTTACATTATTGTGGAATGTCAACAAAATTGTAAAGCAAAAGTGTGTTGTGTGAGGCGCGGAAAGAAAGCCTCAAGCTCGACCTCTTAGCAACCTCTCAGTTCCCGCATTAATTGTTGTCAATTTCGAAGTGATGCGTACCACATGACTTCAACAAGTGGCCACATGTCGTATGTAGCAGTTACAGCACAGTTATTATGAATACAGCTGTACCGTGGGTTAGGTTTGGTTAGTTTCCGACCGAGGTGAGCGAAGAATATTTATAGGTGCCCACACCCCAGTAAACAGTGAGCAGAGCGAACCAGAGGGGGTTTAGTCGGTAGGCTCCATGTAACTTTCCCTCTAGGGCAAGGGATGTGGAGGGAGTCCCACATAACCGGAGTGTCGTTCTCCGAAGCAGGCGGTTATGCGGAACGCATTCCCGCTGTTAAAAAAATGTTTGGTTAACTTTTGATGTGATCCACCGCTTGTAGTTCGCAGCCGTTCGCTCGCATCTACATTTAGCAGAAGAGGATTAATTATAATTCCAGTGAGAAGTCGGCGGCGGGGGTTGTGTGGGTGGACCGTTTCGTTTGATTCCTTATTACTCGTAATTGTAATTAATTGGTATCTGCGACAGGTTCGCTAACGAGCGCATTCTGCTACGAGCTGCGAGCGCGATACGCCTTTTGTTAATCTGTCGTCAGACTTCATTACTGATAGTTGATGTAAGAAGTCGTTCACATTTTGTGAATATACAATCTTATTAGTATTTTCAAACGTATTATTTGTCCAAAGTTAGTGGGATTCAATTTTTTTGTGCGTTTAAAACTTGCGGGTTATATTTCAACATTAATATTTGTATGATCTCTTAGGTAATTTTAAAATAGCCCCTAGAATACTATTAGCGTTATCCCGGTTGCGAATTGTTAACTTCTGAGGTCCGCGGTGGAAATAACGGGCAACGGGTAGTTAAAGGATGATTATACATATGTCGCCCAGAGCGCGTGTATCGTGGATTCGCGAGGATTATAAACGTTCGTGAGCGATGACGGCTCATCTGGCAGGCTAAGGCGCGTATCGTACTCTCCTGCCGGACCCGAAGGTAATAAAGAATCCTCGAAGGTGTACAAACGTCTTAACAGCTCGTAGAATAAACTGTAAATTATAAAGGCAAAAAGGCTTCGGAAGTCCCTACAGCAGAGTCCGACCAGCTGGGGGCGACCAGTGACCGTTAACCCACCTGGAACGGTGCCGGCTCTCCGAAGTAGCCTCGTTTATAATACACTATTCACTCCACAAACATGTTGAAAATTAAAGTTTACACTTTCAAATCACTTCACTTCACCGGTTTAGAAATCACTTTGTAAGTTACCGTAAAACGAATACGATCGCGATCGCGCACAGTTCCCTAGAGCGAGGAATATTCGGTCCGCTCGGTCCTCGGGCGGGGAGGATCCGCGCGTGACGACAGAGCCACACAAGCGTGCTGTGCGGCGGGCGCCGCGCTACTGGCGCGCTGTCACGCTGTCACGCCGCGCACGGGCGCCGCTGCGTTCCCGGGACATTCGCTTCACATTCTTTATAATATGTCAAAAATAATGTAACATACAAAATAATAAAATGTGATTATAATGTTACAAATATACGATGGAACACGTAACAGCAGCTCGCCTGTAACATATCCGCTTGCACAGCGACTCCGTCTAGTGTTGGCATTTATCCGTCAGGTCAGAACAATGTTCGCTTAGAAAAGAAAATATGATATCATTTTTTAAAGGTAGTAAAGAAATGTCAACTATTAGCATAATTAAAACTGAATATTTAATGAATTTAACCTAATTAAACCGCGACAGCACTCAGGCTGGCCAACACGAAATATTAATGCATTTTTTAAAGTAGATGGCTACCATATTATCATTTATGTGCAAGACATACGTTAAGTTATTACTTAGTACTGTTTCTTTATAACTAAACCTATTATAAATATTATCTTTCATTGGTATTTGTAAGGAAAAAATTAATAAATGACATTTTAAACATTTGTCACCCTTTTAATCGCAAGCTGACATTAGACATTAGCAAAAATCATAATTATTGAAATATATTTGCGCATAGGCTACCGATATGTAATCTTGACGAATAAATAACTGAGTACCTTAAATCGGCTAAGTATTGTTGGACATATACATAGATGTAGTACAAAGTACACACACAGCACAATGAAAAGTTAAATGTCACGTGTTTCACTAAACAGTGTATAATTGTAGTTTTTTGGATTAATACAGATTATCTTTATTTGTTTAAACCGCAGTACCTTGTTAATTAACATTCATCAAGAGATCAAATGTATTCCGATAGGATCATATTAACCTTAACTTTGCATATATTATCGTATCTTAAGCGCTTGTACAAACAACGCCGACGAAGGAATTTACCGAGGAGCGAACTAACTGAGGCTGACAGTGACACGCCGCGCCATCACCTTACACACCACATACAATATGGAGCTTGACTTAAACACAAATCTTACTTATATTATAAATTATTCAAACCTTCGTAAGACATTATAATAAACTTATATAAACACGGCTAAACACTCACGTATATTCGTCCGGTGGCGGCACCGACTTGTTTCGAGCCCATCGGGGGCCCTTCATCAGGATGAGTGGGACTGGTACTATTTCGCGGACGCGGCCCGTCGCAAAGTGAGCGTTTAGCCGTTTTTTTATAATTTATTATAATAAAAAGGTGAAAATTCAGATAAATGGTTGGATGTTGTATATCCAAAAAGGGCTGAACGGATATCGCTGAAATTGGCCTTAGATATAGAAGAAAACATAGGTTACTAGTTTAGTTTTGATACTGCGCGCGGACGGAGTCGCGGGCGACAGCTAACTACACTTTGAATGTATCGTAGCAGTCGTAGCCTCACGTCCAAAGGTTCGTAGCAGTCTAGTAGCAGTAGCGTCGTATCAGTAACTTTGTGGCCACAGCGGATCCTACAAGTGCTTAGTCGTTTCTAGCAGTAGTTGATAGCCATTGCCTTGCAAGTAATAAGTTATTTCTCTGTATCAGGCTTTGTCATTGTGTAACAGTAGAAGCTTTTCTGGTATTATGAGGTCAACTTGAATGATGCAACAGAAAGCTAACTGTTCTTAAATACAAAGTCAATTAATATATGAAATCTAGATATTGTTTGTGATGCGGGGTACGAGGGGGTGTAGGGTGTGCGGGTGGGGTCTGTGGGGAGTTCGCGGCTGCTAATTGGATTATGCTGCAATAACAGCAATACAGCTTGATATTTGAAAATTAAATCATTTCTTTAGAACATTTGAAATTAAAACTAGACTAACTACTTCCAAAAACCAAAAAGTAACTTATTGAAAATGTATTAGCAGGAGAATTATACGCATCGAATGACAACTGATGACACTATAGGACATCACAACAGAGTTACTTAGTTCACAATCCATAATTTTAAAAATATTAATAATATTTTAACTTTTATAATTCACGCTACAGTCTGCAGTACCTATCTATGCTATATGCTATTACATAAGAATAATTTTGAAGAGCCAACTTTTCCGTTCGCAGAACAAAATATTGACTCAAACATAAAGTAAAACGAACACTACGAACTCTGCTCGTGTAACTCTCCACTTTATATTTATCTTACACAAAGAATAATCAAAAGATTTTGTGAACTCTATCCACCAGGATACGTGTTTAAAACTTCATTAAACATTTAAATGTCCTTTGGTAGATTGCATCATCTCCCAAGCCGCGGTGTCCTCGTCCTCGACACGAGCTGGTATAATTATTGCTTACCTACGCTTTCAACAAAGCTGGGCTACAGAGCAGATTCCTCAGACCTGTTTATTTGACAATAATCATTTATTACCTTGGGCACTGGTCCCGCTGTAATGTCACTCATAAAAGGAATTTAATAAAAATTTCATAGAAATTATAAATTGCTGAAATAATAGTCAATCATTAATATTATATTTCTTAACGTCACTTTCTTTGTGATAACACTTTCCAAAAATAACGAAACTTTAAAAAGAAAATGTTTCACTAAATAGAACAAAACTAAGTATATATTGTAAAAAGTGACATCTCTCATATATTTGCTGCGGGCTGCGGGCTGCGGGCTGCGGGCTGCGGGCTTCGGGCTGCGGGCCTGGCGACATGTTCACGACAAATGTGACGCGTATCATTAAATAAACAGTACTAGGTACATGTAGTTGCGCTGCGCGTGCCGGTTCAATTGTTTCCAACTCGACCAAAAAAAAAACAATGTACAAGGAAAGCGTAATTAATTAGTAAATTTATAATTTCCAATGTAAAATGTACTGTGAGCGCTGGATTTGGATTCGCTAAAAGCTTATTGCAGTTACATTAACATATTGCGGGCGACGACAAAAACAAATATTAATTTTTAATTAAGTACAAATTAAAGTAGATTATTAAAGTTTTAATTGCTATTAATATTTCTTAATCAAAAAATAGTAAGTTTTATTGTTGTTTTTGAAAGTCAGCAACAATTATTATAATTGAGGCCACTGCTTTGTGCATTTTGTGCTAACAATTGCCGTACAGACGTGAACTGCACCACAATGTTATATTCTTTGAAACAAATTCATTGTTCAGTTTTCAATGAAGTATTGAGTTTGCGGAGGCGGCAGTCGATGACGTCACTGACCTGCTGCAATGTAAACCTGAACGTTAAAGTTAAAAAAAACAATTGCGGGTCTATAAATGAAAATATTAAAATAATATTGAACATATAAGACAGCGCCACAATCGCGTTAGGGGCGCAGTAAGCCGGTAGCCGGTGTTGCGCTCACGTAAGCCCGACTGCGCGAGAAACTTTTAAAATTGTTAAGAAACTTTAAGTTGTTTCACAACGTTTAGCAAACTTTCTTTATGGAAGTTAAATTTTATAGTTCAAAAGTATTCTAATATACCCTTGGCGGATAGTTTATTGTCGATAAACTTTAGCAGAAATTAATTCCAGTGTTGCTGTTGAAATGTATGAAACTAACTACTATTCAGTTGATTTGAAATTCCAAATTGAAGACATAAATTTGACCACCTATTTAATTATTATTTAATAAAGTAAAGTAATATAAGGTAAATTAAACAAAATATCATTAAATTTTATAAGTTCATCGCGATGTTCCGCTTCAAGGTGAGAAGTACATACAGCTCAACTGTGCAAGTGACAGTTACGTTGAGGCAGTCGGCGCGCCCCCTCTCAAACACTGACAACGGATCGCTGGATTATAACAAGTTCTCGTTTTTCTTTACTTGTCTCATCGACAAGTGATTAATGAGATGAAATTTGCAGCGATCTTACTTGTTCTGTCTCGGAGACATTCAACTTAATTGATAAATATGTCCGCACTGATGTTATCCGCATTATTTTTCTTGTAGCGTCTCAGTATTTTGATAAATTTTCTTAGAAATGTACAAAAATGATCATCTCCAAGCAACCTGTTCTTCTCACCCTGCGCCCACATAAAGTCTCCAGGCTTTCCTCGCGTCTGTAATCTACTCATTTGTTCATTCATTGAAAACTAAGAACTTTTAAAGTAAGTGACGGCGCTACCAGCATTAGAACAAAGTGGTGCGTGATACACGTGGCTGCATCTAGCGAGCGTGTTGAGTCCGAAGTCGACTTGTTCATATAGTTTGTACTAGCACGTATGTACAGTGCAGTGCAGTGCGGTCATTACTGAGATAACTGCACATTAAAGAATTATAAAAAATCACAAAATCGTGACAGGAGGTAGAATTTAAAATAAACGGATCGCGTTCTCTTCGAGTCCCGGATAAATGCTATTTGAATTTGGGTCCTACCCTCGTTACGTGCGAGCTTATTGAATGTCGGCTAACGTAAGCCGCACATCTAATTTCTTTATAAATTTATACAACATTTCGTATCGGTTACCGCGAGCGCTTGGTCAACACAAAGCTGTTAATTAAAAAAATGCTAACTTAGATCACGAACGATCGGTTTTTGCGTTCAACAATAAGAAAAGAAACCAGTTCAATTCCGTTTAATAAAAGTACCTTTAACTAAACGTGGTTGTGTTAGGTTGTAAGTGTATATGCGTTGCTGAACAAGATAAGAGAACATCAAGTGTACTTAAGCTTAAGAACAACAGTGCTTCAGGTTTTTTAAAATTACAAAATTTGGTTCCCGTCCTTCTTCTTTCGAATCCAAATGATGTTTTAAACGTCCTGAAAACGGAGCAACTTATATTTGGTGCTAATTATTATTTTATAAACCTTGCTAATAAATTAATGCACAAAATAGCGAACCCCGTTTACTCGTTTCCTTAAAACTCCTAAGTAATTGATATACAAGTAAGTACACGAACAGGTATGTTAACTCTGTGTGCACCTTTTGTACCACTATTTAAACAATTAAAACAAATCAAACCTAGTCCACATCAAACAATCAAACACACGTATGTAAATATGTAGGTATGTGTGAAACGTGGCATCCTAGTGAGGGGCCAGAGAAGAGACAAAGTGCAGTGATTTACCGCGACAGGCGTTCTCGGATATCGCAGAGAGTACTTCCCCTCTCCTACACTTTTTATTTTCTTGAGTGCGTTCTTACTGCGCGCTCCCCGCACACACGCCCCTCTGCGCGCCCTTTTAGCTTTACAGCTTAACTATTGTTTATTTTTCTTTTTTCATTTGTTCACCTACAGATTTGTCACTTACAAAATAATTATTATCCATATGTAGAAGTCCTCTACTGGGAGTGCAGCACGGGGGGTGTTGTTCACGGACTCACAACCGACTCGCAGCCGACACGCCGCCGTTGACTGCATCATACAAAACAAATTAAAGTCCGTCTTTGTTCCAATTTTCCTCCAAATTACGTCCTTCGCAAAGTAATTTAATTTATTAAGGAATCGGGAGCTTTCCTATCAAAGGAATCTAATGAAATTGAAAAGTCAATTCCAAATCTAACATAAGAATTTTATAAGCTCATGAATTACACGAAATTTGATATTAATTAAATATTTTCGTAAAATAATGAACAAATAAGAAGACATGTTGTTATAGTCGGCAACGCCGCCCAAGCGATCACTTTCTGAAGATTGATCGGTGCCATTTCATAAATAACAATATTTTAATAATTGCGCGAAGAATTACAATACTGTAAAGTAGATCCCTTTCATAAAATTAATCAATACTCGCTTATCTCTCAAACGATATGAAAAATCTTTATAAAAGCATTATTACGTGTACATTATAACGCGCCTCGACTTCGCTAGGATCTTTGATAATCCACAGTCAGAAGTCATCCGTGACGTGCTACAGCAGGCTTCAAGGCAAATAATACTTTCCCATCTCTTAAGTTAGACTAAATTACTAGTAGGACAGGTCGACGCAGCGCGGGCAGGCCTCCCGTAGATATGAACCGATGATCTGGTCGAGGTTGTGGGAGTGTCCCAGAGAAAGGTCTGTACCCAGCAGTGAGCGTCTCATGGCTAAACAAGTACTAGTAGATACAAGTACCAAATGTTATAGTTTCGGATATTTTGTACCACATAAGATTTATCTTCTGAAAATATTATTTTTCATGTTGTTATAATCAAAAGTAGTCACCGTGAAATGTAAATTGTTTTATATTCAATATCTCCCAGTTGCCAGCTGCCAGCTGCCAGCTGCCAGCACGCACACGATCACGAAATATACTGCAATAAATATCTCATTAATAAGCACGGATAAATAAATGTCACAAAGTTAATAAACGATCCAAGCATTTAATTTACAGACATAATGAGAGCAGGAATTAATTTTGAAGTCGTCGAGGCCGGGTCGGGGCCGCGCTCACCGCCGCTCGCCGCCGCTCGAGCTGCCGCGCCGCAGCTGACACGAGCCCGCGAGCGCCCGGACTCCGGCAGCATCATGGCGATTCGCATTTTAATTGAGTGCATTAATTTTACGACATGAAAATAACTATCATAAATATGTCATTATGTACATGTATATATGCAAATAATGTATCTGTCTTAAATAACACCGAGTACATATACTTTAGGCCTACGTCCAGCAGTGGACAAATTTAGGCTGATTATGATGATGATGATATTTACTTTACTCATACATCGATCGTTTACAGCGAGAACCCACACTAGTCCCTGGTACTCCTCCTCCTCCTCCAACTCATCCACCTCCTCCTCCTCCTCCTTCTCCTCCTCCTCCTCCTCTTCCTCATCCTCGTTCTCTTCCCACCACTTTCTGCATAATATAATGCAATAGTAATGATTGGATGAGCAGGTTATTCTGGAATTTTACTTAATAAGTTGTATTCCATTTTTATTACAGCATTTTATAAAATATAAATGTTTTTGCCTGGGATGTTATAATATTGCCATAGTTATCATCATCATCAGCTCACTATACGTCCCCACCGAGGGGCTCGGTGCCTACCCTAAGTTAAGGGTGATTAGGCCATAGTCAACCACGCTGGCCAAGTGCGGGTTGGTTGATTTCACACATATCTTTGAATTTCTTCTCAGATATGTTCAGGTTGCATCACGATGTTTTCCTTCACCGTAAGAACGTCGGATAAATGTACATATGTAAATTGGAAATCTAAAAACACATTGATACATGGCGGGATTCGAACCCAGGACCTGCAGATTGCAAGTCAAGTGCTTGACCACTGAGCCACCGACGCTCCATATATATATACGCCATAGTTATACGAGTATATAATATGAATACTCGTACCAAAAATGACTGGCTAGTCGGGCAGTGCTACCGTGTCGGTGGAAGTCGTGAGACGCTCCAAAACCGCGCGAGTCGCGGCGCGCTCGCTCGCATATTCATGTCGCATAATAGCGCTGTTAGCGCGCTTCTTAATTGTCCGCTTTATTCTCGTATTAATCTATTTTTATAGTACATATATACATACATAAAGACAATCCAAATATACTAAACTGAACACTTTCAACACTGTTTCGTTTTATTGATAAAAATCTAATGTTGCTTATTGGAAAAGAAGGAAGTGGACTAGAATGCGCCCAAGTGCGCCCTCGTGTGCTATAGTGCGCCCAAGTGCGCCCTCGTGTGATTTAGTGCGCCCAAGTGCGCCCTCGTGTGCTTTAGTGCGCCCAAGTGCGCCTTCGTGTGCTTTAGTGCGCCCAAATGCCCCTAGTATTAACAATTTTTTCTTGTACTGTATTTGTTTTGAGAACATTTGTACGTCTATTAACTTAGACTTGCACATTAAAATCTCCAATTTAAGTACGAGGCGTTAAAGCAAACAACAATATTCTAAGAACTGTGTATATGGAAGCCTAGATATTACACTTTTAAACAGTTGACACGAGGCGAGACGAGGCGAGGCGAGGCTAAGCCGCGCCCGGATTTACTAAGTAACGGCTGAGAGCGATCACTTAGCGCCGCCCGCGCTCGCGCTGCGCCCATCAATATGCGAGCGCACGAACGCAGCGCAACTTGTGACGTCTTGCGAAGCGGCCGCAAGCTGCTTACCACTCGGTCCTGTTACATTTTCATGTCAAAAGTATGCAGTATGTAAAGAATACTATGACAATAATACAGATGACAAAACATATAATTATTTTATTTACACACACACAGTGTGGAAAGTGTTCGCGGGTCCGTCTTCCTAATTTTTTTGTGTTCCTCATCTGTTGCCATTTTGTCTAATTTACATTTATATTAAATCTTGACAACTTTTTAGCTTATTTCGCGGCGCGAGTTGAAACACTGATTGATCACAGTTTTATAACAATTTGTGTGCGTGTCGTTGCCCGCGGTGGCGCTGCCGGCGTGGATTCGTGTGTGTTGTACAGCGCAGCGCAGCGCAGGTACTGCATTTGATGCTTTGTATTGTATTGTTTGCGTAAAATGGCTTTTTATAATATTTTATATATTTTTATTTAAACACGAGGTCCTATGACTGCATTGTGGTGATCAGCTCATAATTTAACTTATAACTTCGTACTTGTAGACATTATTAGTTAGAATCCTTTGGCGCGAATGTTGCTTTTTCGTTACCAAGTCAAGTGTCAGATAAATTAGTGAGACGTTGACTTTTCCATAAGGCTAGTGTTGCGCCGATACAACGACACTGTGTCGGATTTTCCTCCGAACAGTACTGACATATTTACTAGAAATATATAAACTCAGAATTAACCTATAATCTATATCCATGCGTTCGGATCATAGCGTTATGAAGTAGCGTCAGAGGCTACATTTCTACAATTTCCAGTGCGACGCTTGGTGAAGTGATAACGTCATATAATCCGTCCGTGTAATTCGTTGTTTCCGCCCGCAGCCCTGGTCCCGGCCCAGGCCCCGGCCCCGGTCTCAGCGGCGACCAGCTCGTTGTGGTACGTAATAACTGAAATAATTTTAATTCACGAAATATAAAACTGTCTCTGTTTCTTTTGTTTGACTTTTTAAGGTCTCAGTCAACAATGGTGTATTGTTGTTGAGCGGACGCAATCAGCCGGCAAGCGCCGGCAGCGCCCCCGCAACGTCCCCGCACCGACCCCGCATCGTCACCGCATCGTCCCCGTATCGTCTCTGCAGCATCTTACCCACCCCTTGAGGGATACGCTTTATTCATTAATATTTTTCGATGGCGAGGAACAACGAGTCAAACACATCTTAAATATTTATTTGTTATTTTGTTATATTGTTATTCAACACTTTTCTACCACAGTTGGGCTGCTTTTTCCGGCTTTTTGGCATAACTAGGAAGCAATATTATTAGTGACTTCGTTTGTATAAGGGGCGAGGCGCGAGAGCGATCTTCGCTCTGTGAGTCGACAACATAATCTCTCAGCAATAATAAAACGAACCGTCGACCTTTTCAGTTTTGTGGCTTATCTTTTGTAATTTACATTAGACGAGGAGTTTTAAATTAAATTTTAGAAATTAATTCAATTTGTATGTTGTTCTTTGCAATTACAAAATAAGCAAAACCACGAATTTTTTTAGAGTGAACTTTACCAGTACTTCGCGGCTTTTCATTTGTTGAAAACTTATTAAGAAGTATTTATATGATCGCAGTATGAATATCGCTCGCTGATCTGATATTTGGCGCGAGTATTAATGCTGTAATGGAGGTCGTAAATACGGCCTTTGTAATTTGCCGGCTTCATTAGTGCTAATGTATTGCAAAAGCTGTACAAATTGTCATCATTTATGATTGTATTCATCAATATTATTTTGATTATAATATTATATGTAGATATATAAGTTTATAGTATAATATGAATCGGTCCGGCTCGCCCGGTGAAATACCACGACCACACAGAAGACAGGCGTCAAGTGCAAGCAATTCCGCGTGCATTCTGATGAGTGAGCGTCCCGGAGGCCTTACTTAGTCCCCTTTCCCTTCCCACCCTTTTTCTTATAAGGAAAGAATGGGAATTGGAAGTGGACTTTCCGGATGAGAGGATGCTTGAAAAGGGATAATATTTTCTTTCAGTGCATTCTCTCCTCCGTCGATTAAAGGTAGGCAACGCATATGCAATTGCGTATGTCTATGGGCAACGGTCACTTCGCTATTTCAGCGATTTCATTTCGGTGGCGGCTCGCTTGTTTGCCAACTTATGATATTAAAAAAAAAGTAAAGTGGACTCAGTAAGTATGACAAAGTCGCGGACTCACCTTGTTTTATAATTATACTAGCTGTCGACCGTGGCTCCGTCCGCGCGGAATTAAAAAAAAAACTATTGGTCGCAGCGTAATGTTATATAGCCTAAAGCCTTCCTCTATAAATGGACTATCCAACAAAAATTTTTTTTTTTAAATCCGACAAGTACTTCCTGAGATTAGCGCGTTTAAATAAATAAACACACTCTTCCGCTTTATAATATTAGTATAGGTAATCTACATATCTATTATACTATTATATATACTCTATACTATGTGCATTGAACATGGATAACATGAAGATCATGTCATATATCCATGTTCAAGCTACTGCAATTACTATCGGAGTCCATACTTTAGAACTTGTAGACTGATTTCTCTACCCGGGACAAACAGTTCAGTAAGGTAGGTCCAACTTTGAGAAGGAGATCAATCGCCGAAACCGATTCGGATGGGCGGCGTTCAGGATGTTGCCAGACAACCTCTTGTCGTGCTTCTATAATACGACCTCTCTCTGCGTGTAACATTAGACAGTTTAAAGTCACTCAAAGGGCAAAATAGAGGGCGATCTGTCTACGAGATCGCGTCAAACTTGATGTGGTCTGCACCCGAACAAAGGTTGACGACATTCGACGACGCCTAGAGCTACGCATTGGCGGTTATTGTTTATTCAAGTTTACGTCATAGAGCTACGCAATTTTCATATATTTATTGAATCCTTTGCTATGATTTTTTTTTAAACATTTGAAGCCCAGAACTCACTAGCGACAGTTACTTATTGTTGGTTATCGTAAAACATCATAAGTTCAATATTGCGTATTTTTCATAATTGCCTACAAAGCTTCTCTGGAAACGTATTACGCCACAATAATTATAAAATATGAGTTTATGAAGATACCTAATAGCCGACACACGGGAACTCTCTGATTCTGTCTACGCCATGATCAGAGTGATCAGACAACGCTGATAACAAGTAAAATAAACAAACTTTTCTGCAAAGCAACTTGCTCGTAAATAATATAATATGCACATTCTCAAACTCTCCGCGTGTAAAAAGAATTCGACGAGTGATGTGTTTGTGTGCAGGCCGGTTACTGGCACAGCGCGGTGATGAGGCGGCCAGTCCGACAAACTTGTCTTCTACTGAAACTTGGCTGCTGATTAAAACACACACAAAGTCTAAATATACAACCGCCACTTTTATGTCTCGTCAGCGTTTTATACCTAAAAGCTTTTTAGTTTCGACAAAAAAAAGTTGCAGAGAGAGAAGTTGCCTTTGTATGTACGAATATAAATATATAAATGTATAAAATATAATATTACACCCGAAAGACATGAATAATTCGGTCAACGAAATAACAATTTTCCTACAACAACCATACCTTACATAATTGACATCACAATTATTAAGAATGGGTTATTAGTAGATACCTATCTCAATTCAAAACTCACGCATCTACGCAAGATGACAGAGACGGAGATGAGACGGAGATGTAACGTAAGGAAAATAAGAAGAAGTTTGCACGTGGGCTCTGATAGTTCCTTATCTACTTTGTTGTTGTGGCGCTACTATGTACGAGTATGACACGTAACTAATGCATTTGTAACACGTCCAATTTGAAAGGAGGTCTTCGTAGATAGGAAACATTCTGTTAAAGATATTACAGATTTTACAAGGTGTTATATATACTTATCCCATCTCTACAATTTTATCTATAATTCATCGTTATCGTGCAAATCTTTGCTTAGGGTAAACATTTGTAAGTGACGGTCGATTTTATTTCATATTGTTCTGTACTTAACTTTATTTCGATAAAGCATTATTATTTTTATATTAGGTCGACATTATTATCCGTCGACAGAAAAGGGCGAAGGCGAAAAGGGCGGCAGGCGGCCCGACTGCGGCTGTGGCCATTGCGAGGCGTCTGCTGTGACGGCGGGAGCGGCGCGGGCGACGCGGCGCGACATCCCGCAGCCCACAACAACGTGCACGCGCACGCGGCCCGCGCAGCCGGCGGGACCCGCGCGGCGCCGCACGGCCGCGCGCTCCAGCAGTCCGTCTATGCTGATGTCAGGGTAACCCACCGCGTCCGTCGCCGACACGCGCACCGCGTTCACGTAGCGACACGCGCTCGTCAACTGCACACAAACAGATCACATGCACTTTTATGTTCAAGTGTCGTAACGATTTAAAGCTATACATAATAC
>NW_013530064.1:338779-348864 GCF_000836235.2 Papilio xuthus
TACGTTTTTATTTAAAAAAATATTAAAACATTATAAGAAACTACAAATTGTTCTGAGTTGACATGACATTATTAGATCAATAGGCTTGATTATAAACAAACAATGCACAACGCGATGCGATGCGATGCAATGCGCAATGTTCTGTGTACATAGAGGAGTAGCCGGCAAGGGGAAGCGGGGGGGGAAGTCAAAGTAATAATGTTGTGTTACGTTGTGCACGACGCCGGAGCACTGGCGGTCAGGGATGTAGTAGGGGCCCAGCATCTTGTCCGGCTCACTGAATCCGTAGCCTGCAACAACAAGCGAGCCTCACCGCATGCCCAACATAACCTCTCCCTTGCAATATACTTAAACTGTTACGGCCTCCTAAATCAAAAACGTTCGTAAATTAAATGGGTCACATTCGTTATCCCATATTGTATTGCATCGTATGAGTTTGCATATGACAAAATAAACATTCCAAACAAAAACAATCTTAGTTTCTGTGGTTTTATATTTTTTTTTTACTTATCATATTTTTATAAGTTATTAGCAATTTGTACCGCAGCACTGTCAAAGTAAAATGTGAATCTGGCGCTTGCCTTTGAGTGCCGATGACTTGAAGATCATGGCCTGCCCCGAGACCGGCCCCGCGACCCACCCGGCGACCAGCATCACTACGAGCGACGCTGCGACCGGCGCGGCGAGCGGCGCGGCGAGCGGCGCGGCGAGCATGTTGGTGGCGACGAGTGAGGGCGCGCGCTTGCGGGCTGGGTATATACCGCACCGGAACATTGGCGTGTTACAAGCTTACCTAATTAACAATAAGCGTAGCAGATGATCGCGCGTTACGTTTAATTACTTAAGTTTTATTACAATCATTAAGAATAAATACTATTTTAAATCGCAGCGTTTACGACACCAACAAAGAGTTTTATTATTTGTTAATATTTGTGCAAAATAATATGGGCATACTTCAACGCATAATAATAATTGCTTAGTTTTTCCCAAAATTTAATATAAGAAACATTTCTCGTCATGATGACGAGGTGGAGATCAAGAGGTGGTTCACCCACCCACCACCTAAAATACAGAAAAATGCAAACAAACACAAACAAATCATTGATTAAAACATTATTATGTCTCCTACTAGTACTACTACATAACTCATACATAATTAATTGAACAATGTCCAATGTTAAACAACTATTATTTAACAGATATAAATAATCTGACCAGAACACACTTATGTAAATACCAGTGTTAATAGCGTGGAGCTAACTTACTTCAAATAGAATATAACAAAAACAGTAAAAATGAATCACTTAAGTATAGTTGAGTTGACTCACTTTACTATTTTCGTGACTATGATCATATAATAATATTTTTATTAAATATAAGATGTATGATGAATGCATCTCGCATTGAGACCAGCTCATCACATCACACCGGTATGACATAACAATCAACAATGACCCAAACAAGATATATCTCAGCACATTTCGCTGCGGAGGTTGCTGCGCTGTCTCGCGCCATTTATTACATTTTATATCAGGCTATTTATTTTACTAACACTTATATATAATACATAACAACAAAACATATTAAACTCACAAAAAAATCACATAAACCTCACATATTTTAAAATTAACTTTCATCCCCTTTTGTTATTTTGCATCTTGAAGGTTAAATTGTACAAACATTGAATGTTATATATTTTTTTATATATATAAATAATCTTAATGATAAAAAATAAGTTTCAAGCTTCTACCTTAAAAAAAGACGATATTCCCATACTAATGTCCACCCCCACTTTCAACCCCTTACAGCCTTTTAGCATTTAAGAACTTCGGTCAATCATAATATTTACCGGGAAAACTTAAGATTTACCAAGTTATCGCAGTTGAGGTAAAAGTCTTAGAAATTATGTGATCTTTGTTTATTGCAAGTGTACTAGTTAATAATTACTATCATACATCCATTACATCACAAGATTATATTATATAGATATATTATAATTTTATGTTTCAGTTAACTCGCTTTTAAAATAAAGAAAATTAAATGGTTTTAATTTCTTTTTTGCACAAGGCAATGTAAATTGTCGAAACTAATGTTGTATTTTTTTTATAACATAAGGTGGCAAACGAGCGAGCGGCTACCTGAAATCGCTGAAATAGCGAAGTGACCGTTGTCCATAGACATACGCAATTGCATATGTGTTGCCTACCTTTAATCGACGGAGGAGAGATTGCACTGAAAGAAAATATTATCCTTTTCCATGCATCCTCTCATCCGGAAAGTCCACTTCCACTTCCCATCATTTCCTTATAAGAAAAAGGGTCGGAAGAGAAAGAGGACTAAATAAGGCCTCCGGGACGCACACTAATCAGATTCCTCTTCACGCCTGTCTTTTGTGTGGTCGTATTATTTCACCGGGCGAGCCAGGCCAATTTGTGCCATGACGTTAAAGCGGGCTCTACTACTGTTAAAGATAAGTATAGAATAATCAATAATTATAAATTGTTAATAACTTCTTAAATACCTTAATTGGCTGGTTATCGATCTCAGACATGCATTTGAATTTAGAAGAAGCCAATACTAGAGAAATGTCACGTGAATGGAGGTAAATACATCTAATAAACTATGATCTCATACCTTTACGCACCTCTAGCTTTTATCGGTGAGATAAAGATGTTACCGGACTACGTGCTTTTAGAATAACACTATCTGTCACACGCGACTCTGTCCGCGTGGCATTAAAAAGAACTTGTTGTAGTGTCGCTCTGCACCAAGTATTAGTGTCGAAGCTACTGAGCAGAAGAACCAAGATACGGATATCCAAAACGGTAATAACACCGATCTTGATACACGGCTGCAAAACCTGGACACTGACCCTTAAATAGGAGGAAATGCTTCTGGTGGCGGAAATAAAAATTATGCGTAAGATCCTGGATCCAACGCAAAGAGAAGACAGCAGCTGGGGAACCCGGTACAACGTGGATATTGTGACGCTGATGGGTGAGCCGAACATTATCGGAGAAGCAATAGCTCACAGACTCCGATGGCTGGGCCACCTCATGATGTTGCGGGAAAATCGAAAGGCCTAAGCAGAATATCTCGAGATCCCAACTGACCGCTAACCAATTGGTTGGCCCAGGTACCGCTGGCGAGACGCCGTAGAGCTGGATCTGGGGGAGCTACAAGCGATGGACTGACAGGAGTAGGCGCAAGACAGGCGACTTTGGCGATCTCTTGTGTCGGTGGCCAAGACCCACTTTGGGTCGATGCGCCAGCGGAGTAAGTAAGTAGCCTATGTGTTCTTACAGACTATGTTTAAATATCTATGCCAAATTCTATGGTGATACGTTCAGTCGTTCTGGAGATACCTTCAAAAAAAAAATCATCCATCCATTCATCTTTCCATCCGTCTATCCATCCATCCAAACATTCGCATTTATAATATTAGTAAGATATACACATAAAATGAACATACGATGAGTTCAACTTTTATAATTAAATTTTATTTAAGATAACAAACAAACAATTGAATAGTGTTTTATATCATTTTATTGCGGAATAAAAAGATGATGGGTTTCGTGTCCGTGACGCTACATGGGCGGCAGCGCGCTGTCGAGACCGGACGGCGCTCCGGACAGCGACACTTCGTCGGAGGAGTGCAGGCCGCAGCCCAGCACTGCGCGCACCGCGGCGCGCCCGGGACAGGTGCTCACTAGGTTCGGCGAGCGCTCGATGCTCACCGAGCTCAGCGAGTCGTCGATGGTGACCTTGACGTGCGCGTAGTCTGTCACACTCACCTTGACCAGCTCCAGGCGCTCGCAGTGCTGCGTCAGCTGCGGACAGAGGACGTGACGCCGTCAGAAACGGGACGCCCGGCGAGAGCGCGGCCGTCGCCGGATCGGACGGTATACTCACATTGTACAGGACACCGGAGCACTGGTTATTCGGGATAAAAAATGGTCCCAACTGCTTGTTCTCCGTACCGCAGGAAGCACCTGAAAAAAGAAACGCCTATAGTGAAGTATATATACCAATAAGAAAAACGTGTCGTCTGAAAAACTAACCCTTGACGACCTCCGTCTTGTACTGAAAGAGGTTGAGGGCGGCGGCGGACGCGGCGAGCAACACCAGGGTGACCAGCACGGTCAGCAGAGCACTCATCCTGTGGCGCGCGGTGTCTCCGCTCCTTCGACTGAGTGTGCCGGAGTCGCGGACCGCCTTATATTAGCGCGCTCTACCACACTATAATATCATTTGTTTTACTATTGTTATCGTTCCGCTCCTCATAAGTAGTTAATATTCAAACTCGTCGCAATTACATTAACATGAAGCGTGACAGGATCGGAGCCGCTTCGCGCCGCCTGCGCTGTCGTACTGCACCGGTACACCGGTAATGCCCACACGTCACATGTCTGTAACCCTTCAAAGTGACTATTAAATTACTTGAAATTATGAATATGAAAAATATAGGTGTGCAGCTATACTACGCAGGAGGCTATATTATATAATAGTTTCCGCAACTCTATTTTGCGTGACTACGTACGTACTAATAGAAACGGCAAGTCTGCTTCTCAAATGTGAGAGTACATAACCAATATATGTAATATATTTTATACATATTTGAATGCTCGCAGCCAGAAAAATGTATATCATAACCAATTACAGGTAAAACGGGCGTTTACAGACATATTTAGAATAGCATCATTTATACAAATTATCATTCGAAAGAATCTTACTAAAACTATGTTATAGAGATTTGACTTTTGACATTACGAAATGAAAACGTCGTATGCGCTATATATATATCAGTGCGGCGCGTGTCGGGGCCGAGGCGGGACGGATCGCCGCTGCTCCCTGCTCAATATAAATGTACGCTCCGCACAGAGCTGTAACCTCGCTCGCGCTCGAGCATTGCAGCGGGAGCGACGCGGAGGTCACACCGTGGCAGGCCGCGAGCGGCGCGGCAATAGAGGTACTGCAAGCGGTATTCGCCTGGCTGAGCGGCGGCGAGTTGTGGACGGCGGTACGCGTGTGCCGCGGCTGGCGCGCCGCCGCCGATTCGTGGGTGTGGCGGCGGGCGCTGTTGCCGCACGCTGCGCCTGCGCAGCTCGCCGCCCTGCGCCGCGCCCGCGCCGCCGCTGCGCTTAGCTCTGCTGACAACGCCACCGGCAAGTGACGATCTGATGATTAAATATTCTGCAACATCATGTGCCCACCCTGTTCTCATGCCAATAATATCGAGCATCATTTAAATGAATAATTGTAGAATAATAAAGATGAAGTTAAAATAAAAGTTCTGCGGTAGGTGAGTCGTGGGAGGCGTGGTCGTGGCGGCGCGAATACTGTCTGTCGGCGGCGCGCTGGCGGCTGGCGGAGCGCACGCTGGCCGCGGGGGGCGCTGAAGTCACCCACGCCGCGCTCAGCCACGTCGGGAATCGGCTCGCGCTCGCTGCAGACGACGCCTCGCTTACGGTAAAACGGATTATATTATACAATGAGAATTTAGTTTTCCCCATATTCTGCTACCACACTCGAGGCATCACATAACACTCGAGTTTTTAAAAATACACTATTGTTGTTGCTAGATATACTATATTTAATGTTTGATATCAAAATATTGAAAGTGTTTTGGAAAAGTTAAAAAATTTCCTTGGCCTTGACTTTTGGAACGACGTGCTATCCTATTAGCAATACTTACGATATGAGAAGTAATTCTTGTGTCGTGCGGTGTCGGGGCTGGCATGTGCGTGGGCACGTGGCTGTGCAGGTGTGGGCGCGCGCGGAAGGCTGCGCACAATGGTCGCCATGCTGGCGGCGCAGCGAGCGCGCTCGCGGCTGGGCGGCGGCTCTGACGGTGCGGTGGGCGCCGGACGACGCGCGCCTTCTGATAGCCGGGCCACTCGTGCTTGCCGACCGCTGGGAGCTGCTTGTCTTGAGGTTCGATGGTCAGTATTTATACATTCGATCATATAATAAAATAATACGGTGAAAATCATTCATCCATTATAATTGCGTATAGAAGTAGTACTTATTTTAGATTTTAGAGAAAATCAATAAGCAATTTACGACAATATCATAAATTTCAGAGAACGGCATGGGGCGCGCGGAGGTACGGACGGAATGCGGCGCGGGCGGCGGCTGCTGGGCCGGGCCCGCCGCCTTCTTGTCGCTGTCGCTGGGACTCCTGGCGCCCGCGCGCGCCGTCACCACAGTGTGGCTTAATGCCGCCGACCAGGTGCCTTTCGGCGCGGTCCCTCGTCCATTTCTCCTCAGCTCATGACTCATGAAATGGGTGTGTCCACAGGGCGTGCAGTCGGAGTTCGCGGGCGTGAGGTCGCCTGTGCTGCGCGTCTACAACGAGGCCGCCGCACACATAACGTGAGGCTGGCTCTACGCCGTTCCGCGTCAACAACACATCCACTCCGTGACCTTCGCTTTACCTATTGACAGTTATTAAATGCGGATATTTTTTATTAAAACCATCAAGGAGTAGAATAACGTAACAAGCGTCTATTAAGTCAATACTTTTATAGAGTGCACATTTACTTATCGATGCGAGCTTAATCATAATCCATCAATAATAAACAGAGTCAAGCACATCGTTTGATAAAGTTACAATGCAAGTTTCGTTTTTTTTTTATTTTATATCGTTTCAGACATATGCTCGTTGCCGAGGTTCCAGCGCATGAGCTAGAAGATCTAGAGTGCCGGGATTCCGAGAAGCGGCCCTTTGCCGAGCGCGCTGACAGCGAGATCGAGGACAGCGCTAGCTGCCCGCGGCCCGGCTACTGGCGCGCCACGCTACCGGTGCGCCGAGTGCCAAGTCGTTACGATTTATGCAGAGGACTGCAATTTCATTAATATGACCAAGTGATACTAGTGTTTTTTTGTCAATCTCATTTAGATTCGTGCAGAGCATTATGAGCGAATTGTGTTGGCGGCCATGGGCGCAAAAGACGGGGTGCGCGGCGCGGCGTGCGCGCTGGCCCTGTGGGCGCTGCGCACGCGTTCGCCTCCGCCGTTGCTCGCGACCGCATCCTTGGCGGAACGCGTGCAGGCGCGTCGCGAGGCCCGGCTGGCGGCCCGCGCGCCCCCAGCACCCGACGCACCCCCTGCGCCCGTCGCACCCCCTGCGCCCCCCGCGCCCCCCGCGCCGCAGCCCAGCGAGCACGAGCTGCGCGCTCTCTGCACGCCGCCGCTTGCCACATGCCGCCTGCCTTCTGCTATATTGGGCGTAGAAATACATGCAAAGTCAGTTTCGAATGTCATGTCACGTACTTTTTGTGTACCTCATGTTTTTCTTTTCATTTTTTTTTATATCAAAAGGTGGCAAACGAGCGAGCGGCCACCTGAAATCGCTGAAATAGCGCAGTGACCGTTGCCCATAAACATACGCAATTACATATGCGTTGCCTACCTTTAATCGACGGAGGAGATGATGCACAGAAATAAAATATCTTCCCTTTCCATGAATCCTCTCATCCGGAAAGTCCACTTCCACTTCCATCCTTTCCTTATAAAGAAAAGGATGGGAAGGGAAAGGGGACTAAATTAGGCCTCCGGGACGCACACTCATCAGACTACGTGGAATTGCTTCCACTTGACGCCTGTCTTCTGTGTGGTCGTGATATTTCACCGGGCGAGCCGGGCAAATTCGTGCGAAAATGTTAAAGCGGGCTCTACCACTTTTAAAAGTTATAAAGTGGACATCTCAAGTGGACAAATGTCTAATTTCTATATCATTTTTATGCAATTTCGAGTTGAAAATTATAATATATATTGGCAAACTCTAAGAAAGGCCATGGGTCTTAAGGTTTCAGTTCTATAAAGAAATATAACTCCGTTTCTCTACAAATAAATTGCTATAACGCACAGCTTCTAGTAGTACTAATATAAAGTGAGGGTTGTGCAGCGGCGGGTGCGTGTGGGCGGTGTGCGGGGAGAGCGCGCACTGCGCCTCGCTGCCCGCGCTGCGCCTGCTGCTGCGCGTGCCGCTCGCCGCGCACCGAGCGCCGCCCGCGCCCCTCTCACACCCCGCGCTCTACCTGGTGCAGCCCGCGCTCTGCGACGATATTCTAGTCACGTGAGCAACGCATGACATACATATATCATACTACGATTGTTTTAGATTGTAGTCCGACAAGGAATGGATTGAACTGAACGAGCTCACTGATGCCGATTAGTGTTTATATTAGATCTGTCGTATGTCAGCGCCGATTTTCAGAGCTACTTTCCTGCTGTATTTGCAAAATGTAAACCAGGCATTTCTAAACCGGGCACCGCACCGCACAAATCAGTCTGTGTCTTCTTTGTGATCGTGGTATTAATGCTAATGCTTCTGCGAATAATGCTTGAGCGAATTGTACGTCTGTTTCTATACAAATCGAGTTAAAGCATAGTGAGTTGGATGTGCGCGGTCTATGGTGCACATAGAACGGGGCGCGGACAGTGGGGCTGAGGCAGTGTTGCGCGCAGGCCGGAGGGGCGGGGGTCGGGCGCGGTGCGCGTGGTGGCGGCGCGGTCGGGCGCGCGCGGCACCGCTCTGCTCCACGCCGCGCCGCCGGTCGCCGCGCTGCTGCCCGCGCGCCCTACACATCTACTGGTGCTCGCCGGTCAACATCTTTATGTAATCTTTCCCTTTTTGTTTTACTTCCAGAGCCATTATACAGTTTTACAATACAGAAAGTCATTACATGGTTTTTGTTTTTTTTTTTTTAATTTTTTTAGAAATCTCTGGATTGCCAAATATAACAGATAGCAAAGGTAGACTCGAGTCAATACGGCGCGAGCGCCCGTCGTGGTAGGACTTGCGCCTATTTTCCCGCCAATCGAAATTCAAGCTCTCGCTTCGTTATCGCGTCAATCGTGGTCGAACACAGTGTTAATGTGTAAAAAATACACAACAAAATAGACGAATTAATAACCTCCTCCTTTTTTTTGAAGTCGGCTAAAACGGCAATGTCACAATTTAAAGATTTAGTTTTGAAAATTCTAGATGGCGCTACAGTGCATAAATTCATACAAGCGTTTTGTTCTGGTGCAATGTGATAAATAAATAATAATATATAATATATAATATATATTAATAAAATAATTATTAAGACTATTTTATACAATTTTCCTTAAACTTGAGCATCGAAATTTTAATGGATTTTGTGTCAGGTAGGACAATTTTTTTTTTTTGTATATACGTTCGTAGATGACTGTCGATTAAGTATGTTCGTTCGCGTTCGTAGTAACAGAGAGTTGTTCCATATTTAGGTGTGGAGGTGCCCAATGTTAGAGCACGAGAATACAAAATGCTGACTGAAATTGGCCAAGCTCTTTAGTGCAACAAAATGTAAAACAAGAAAATTTAAATTGTTTATTCGCGTGGCCATCGAGATCCGTGCCGTTCGGGGCGCACGGGGCGGTCGCAGCACACACCGCACACACACCGCCATGGCGTCGCGCTCGACCGGCGTGAGGGGTATCGCACGGTTTTTAATTGCTGTAAGCCTTTTTTTTTACGCTTTTAAATAATACTTTCACATTCTAAAAAAAAAATTTGTGTTTGTTAAGCTTTAAATACTTTTTGACTTACCTCTTTTGCCCCGTTAATTGATTGCAGTCCATGGAGGGACGGGGCGATGCGAGGGCGATGCGTCGAAGTTCGAACAACGCAGCGGCGCCGGCGGGGCCGTCTAGGCCGTCGCGCACAGCCTGCCGCGACGGCCAGGCGCCGGAGTGCGAGCCTTGCCAAGCGCCCGCACAGCCCGCCTGCCGCACGCCGACGCGCGCCGCTCTGCGCGGGCTGCGCGTGGCCTGCCGTCCGCCGCCGCACGCCGCGCGCCCGCCCTGCGCCGCGCCAGAGCCGCCGTGTCCTCTCACATGTCAACGAAACGCGGACGTATGTGACGACATTCATTTGAACTTTACTTTGTAATGATGGCCTTCATCGATGGCTACGAACTAAGATGGTCGTGTTTACGGACAACAGTAGAAGTTTCATTTCGCTTTGAAGTTATTCGGGTGTGTCCATAGCTAAAACTTAATATATTCTTTCGTTAATAATACACACACCTAGTGATGCCGACGAGTAAACTAGT
>NW_013530064.1:349451-353089 GCF_000836235.2 Papilio xuthus
GGTAGAACTTGCGCCTATTTTCCCGCCAATCGAAATTCAAGCTCTCGCTTCGTTATCGCGTCAATCGTGGTCGAACACAGTGTTCATGTGTAAAAAATATACAACAAAATAGACGAATTAATAACCTCCTTTTTTTTTTTTTTTGTTTTGTATATACGTTCGTAGATGACTGTCGATTAAGTATGTTCGTTCGCGTTCGTACTAACAGAGAGTTGTTCCATATTTAGGTGTGGAGGTGCCCAATGTTAGAGCACGAGAATACAAAATGCTGACTGAAATTGGCCAAGCTCTTTAGTGCAACAAAATGTAAAACAAGAAAATTTAAATTGTTTATTCGCGTGGCCATCGAGATCCGTGCCGTTCGGGGCGCACGGGGCGGTCGCAGTGCACACCGCACACACACCGCCATGGCGTCGCGCTCGACCGGCGTGAGGGGTATCGCACGATTTTTAATTGCTGTAAGCCTTTTTTACGCTTTTAAATAATATTTTCACATTAAAAAAAAATATGTTTGTTAAGCTTTAAATACTTTTTGACTTACCTCTTTTGCCCCGTTAATTGATTGCAGTCCATGGAGGGACGGGGCGATGCGAGGGCGATGCGTCGAAGTTCGAACAACGCAGCGGCGCCGGCGGGGCCGTCTAGGCCGTCGCGCACAGCCTGCCGCGACGGCCAGGCGCCGGAGTGCGAGCCTTGCCAAGCGCCCGCACAGCCCGCCTGCCGTACGCCAACGCGCGCCGCTCTGCGCGGGCTGCGCGTGGCCTGCCGTCCGCCGCCGCACGCCGCGCGCCCGCCCTGCGCCGCGCCAGAGCCGCCGTGTCCTCTCACATGTCAACGAAACGCGGACGTATGTGACGACATTCATTTAAACTTTACTTTGTAATGATGGCCTCCATCGATGGCTACGAAATATGATGGTCGTGTTTACGGACAACAGTAGAAGTTTCATTTCGCTTTGAAGTTATTCGGGTGTGTCCATAGCTAAAACTAAATATATTCTTTCGTTAATAATACACAACCTAGTGATGCCGACGAGTAAACTAGTAACAAATGTAAATAATTTAATGTGTAAGCAAAACGTAATAAAATTAACCTTTGATTATAGCGGAATAGGTGAACAAAAAAAAAAATTAAATTAAGAATGTTATCTCTTACCACAGAATACCTTTAAAGAACACGTGAAAGAAGTTCAATGTCCCGTCAGCCCCCACGCACAATGCGGGGACTCCATGGACCGCGTGGCGCAGCGGATTTCAGCGGCGCGACTCGCGCGGCGCCAGGAGTACGAGCGCGAGGTGGCGGCTCGTGCTGCGCAACACCCCGCCGCGCCCGTAACGCCGCCCGCGCCCCTCGCCCGCAGCCTGGCCGCCGGTCGCGAGGTGGTCCGCGCCACCGACGGTCGCGACTACGTGGTGCTGCCCCCGCTTGCGCATTCACAACAGAAATCTGACCACGGTGAAAAAGATTCAACTGTAGAACTCGATCCCGCTAAAGGTTGTGTAATCAATCCATCCTCCCACGTCGACCCGTGTGCGCACCGACCGCGAATTTTACTCGAAATTGATCGTAGCGAAGTCTCCAAAACTGCTCGATCACCTCTAACAGCTAGTAAATCTCCGCTCGTTTCGGCCCCGAGCTCCGCTCAAAACCAGAATAATGAAAATGAAGTCGAGAATTCCAAAAAGTGCTGCAAAGGGTCCGCTCTCGGCCCGATGACGGACTGGTGCTCTTCTCGGCCGAAGATAAAGCCTCAACGACCCGACTGTGTCCAACCTTCTCTAGTCGAGAGAATCAAACGACGCTCGCTAAATTCCTCTAATGAAGTTCGCAAATTTCACACCGCCTCATCTTTATTATCACAAAACCTTACGCCGACCGAACAAAATGAAATCGGAGACGTTACGGCTAAAGTTAAGGCCGACGCCCATAAATTAAATAAAATGTTGGACGATAGAGATAAATTAAAAGAAGCCGGTCGCGGACGGAATACGATTCGGGATAAAACGGAGGAGGCGAGTGCGAGCGGTCAGCTGGAACTGCGCGCGCCGGCGAGCGGCGTGGGAGTGCGCGTCCGTGTATCGCTACTTGGTGGCACGCCGCCTGCGCGCCCCTGCGCTCGTCCTTCCAGGCCCTCAGACTCTGCCGACGGCGCCCCGCAAGACCCGAGTACCACTTACTATGGCAAATGCGACTCCTGGCTTTCGATAAAAAATATTCAAAAAAAGCTCACAGGTTGTAGGAATGATGATAAAAGCGGGTCACAAAATCCATCCTCAAAAGAAGTTAATTTGGGATCCGGAAGTTCACCCTGCTCCCTCAAGCAGAGTCAAAAACGCTCGCCATGCGACCAAAAACGACAACACAAGAGCGACTCCCCATGTCAGGCAAAACAAAAACCAAAGCCCCCGCCGTGCTGCGGCGCGCCTCCCACCTCACGATGCTCTGCGCCCAATATGCAAATTTTACCAGATACAACATTAATACTTTGAATACAATGTCAATCTCGTGTGTGTGTGTGTGTGCATAACTGTTTTGCAAAAATGATTAAATAAATTGAAAGTTATTTGATTTCCCTTATCTTACAATAACATATAAAGTGACAACCCGAATTAAACTTTTCCGCTAATCCTTTTTCCCTTTCCTCTAAAGATATGTACTCGTATATATACAAGCGGACCCGACAGACGTCCTGTCTACACGTCTTTAATTCGAATATTATTTAAAATTTGACACTGCGATGGTAGCGCCGTCTGTCGGATCCTATGTAATTACTAATAAATTAAAAATTAATTAAAAAAAACATTGTCCAGCGGACAAAATTGTGAATCTAAACCATTCCCAGATCCCCTTGAACACACACAAAAAAATTTCATCAAAATCGGTCCAATCATTTGAGAGAAGTTCAGTGACATACACACTCACAGAAGAATTATATATATATAAAAAGATATATATGTATATATCTTTATACATATATTTTAAAAGAGCTATCACTAAATATTATGTTTTAGCAGTGAAATTAAAACATTGGAGACTTCATGCACTGATGATATCTATATACAAAACACACTTCGCCGTCCATGCTGCGGGGGCAGCAGGGACGGTTTCGTGTGGGACTCCCGGCCTGGGAACAAGACCGGAGTACCCACTAAACCCCGCGGTGTTCTCCTACGCCCAACCAGACCGTGGCATCTACGTTAGTTTATCCACGGCCCGGCTAGGGGGGAGCCCCTTGGCAGGGGCTCGACTCGTGTAGGGAGGGGTCATCTCTTAGACTCCCTACGATGAAACCCTCCTCAGAACACGAGAGGAGGGCCATCCGCCACAATCGGCGCGACAGGTCCCCCGACCCGCCGCGCGTGGCTCTCTAACAACTAACTAGGCTGTAGGGCCGCGGCGTACCTCGCACGCCGGCGGCCCCTCAGTGGAGTTTTGTAAGAGTGGTAGAACCCGCTTTAACATCTTCGCACGAATTGGCCAGGTTCGCCCGGTGAAATACCACCACCACACAGAAAACAGGTGTGAAGTGGAAGAAATCCCGCGTTTCGTCTGAGTGTGCGTCCCGGAGGCCTAATTTAGTCCTCTTTCCCTTCCCACCCTTTTCTTATAAGGAAAGGCTGGGAAGTGGAAGTGGTTTT
>NW_013530064.1:353249-354043 GCF_000836235.2 Papilio xuthus
AAAAAAAAAAAAAAAAAAAAAAAAAAAAAAGTGGGGCCCTGCGGGGCGGCAGCGTCTCGTTTGCGCTCCCGCAGGGCCTCTCTTTTGGCCGCCATCACATCACCTCTCGTGCGAAGGAGGCGACGGCGGCCCAACTCTGTTCGCTGCCGACCATCGCACGTATGACGGTCGGTAGCGACAGATCTCGCGCCAGTGAGCGTGGCGCGTTGCGCGTCCCAGCCCGTGCAAACGGCGAGCGTGTGCTCTGCTCTGCCGTGTCCACGTCGCCGGACGCGCAATGGTGGCACTCGGGACCTCGACTCAATCCCCACAACTTCACACAGGTAACGCGCAGGAAACAGCCGTGCCCTGTGAGAAGCTGCGTCAGGAAGTAAGTCGGTTCCTGGTGCCTCGCCTCCACTCACTGGCGCACGAGGGGGGCGGACGGCCTCGGTGAGCCGTCCGCTCACCGAGGCGTCCGCCAGCCAGCCTCTCCTTCCATCGCCGGAAGAAATCGTCGCGACCTTCCTTACTCCAGCGTACGATCTCTTCCGGGAGGGGCTCCTCGCCTCGCCTCGCTGCCGCATCAGGGTTCTTCTCCGGTAAACCTCCGCTAGGACCCCGGCTTCGAGGTCCCCAGGGAGACTACCGGAGATAAGGCACGCCGCCTTGTACGACACGGTGCGGTACGCTTTGGAGCCCCTCTGAGCCATGGTCCGCTGCGCACGTCGCAGTCGGACCATGTTGTCTTTGCTCAGGGGCCTCGTCGCCCATATGGGCGTAGAGCGCCTCAGAGAGTCACACACCGCCCCCCC
>NW_013530064.1:354897-357224 GCF_000836235.2 Papilio xuthus
GAGACAAGTGTACTGGTGGTCTGCAGACATAGCAGCATTGCGTACTGCGTGCGTGGCTGCCAGACGCCAGTACCAGAGACAACGCCGGAGAAGACAGAAGGACGCAATCGCCGAGGCAAGCCTACACAGCACATACAAGGCCGCAAAATACGATCTAAGCCGCGCGATATGCGAAGCTAAGGACAAGGCACGAGAGGAGATGATAGAGACCCTGAACTTAGATCCTTGGGGTCGTCCCTATCTCATGGTGCGAGGGAAACTCCGGACGCAGGCATCGCCTCTAACACAGAGCCTCCAGCCCCAACTGGTTCGGGAAGTGGTGACGTCCCTCTTTCCCAGCGGAGTGGCGCACACGCCGCCTTACAGGATTCCGAACACCAGGAATGAAAATCCTGGCTCCGCTGGGGAAGAGGTCATTCCATCGGTCACCCCCGGCGAGTTTGGGGCTGGTATTCACCGGCTACGCGCCAAAAGGACGGCTCCGGGGCCTGATGGCATACCGGGCCGGGCCTGGGTGCTAGCCGCGGACGTATTCGAGGAGAGAGTGGTGGGGCTGATGAGCGATTGCCTCGCTCAAGGTCGTTTCCCACTGCTGTGGAAGAACGGCACCCTGGTCCTCCTTAAAAAGGAGGGCAGGCCTGTCGACTCCCCGGCAGCATACCGGCCGATAATTTTGCTCGACGAGGTGGCGAAGGTGTTCGAACGGATTATCGCCAACCGGCTTATTGGACACATGACGACGATCGGCCCGGACCTGGATGCCAAACAATTTGGCTTCAGGGCGGGCAGGTCGACCGTCCATGCGATAATGCGGGTGAAAGAGATAGCGGAGGAGGCAATTACCCAGGGCGACGTCGTTCTTGCGGTGTCCCTTGACATCGCAAACGCGTTTAACACCTTGCCCTGGAGTTGCATTACTGAGGCCCTCCGCTACCATCAAGTGCCGAACTATCTACAGCGCATTGTGACCGACTACCTTTCAGCTAGGTCGGTCTCCTACAGAAGCAGGGACGAGTGGACTCGTCATGAGGTGACATGTGGCGTTCCGCAGGGCTCAGTCCTCGGCCCCCTTCTTTGGAATGTGGGCTACGACTGGGTGCTGCGGGGCGCCAACATCAAAGGCGTGGAGGTCACCTGCTACGCAGACGACACTCTGGTGACGGCGCGAGGAAGAACGCACCGAGAGTGTGCGATACTCGCGACGGCCGGAGTGGCCCAAGTTGTGGGCAGGATACGAGCTCTGGGTCTCGAGGTGGCCCTGCACAAATCCGAGGCCCTTTATTTCCACGGACCTCGGAGCAAGCCACCTCCGGGAGCCCACATCATAGTCGGCGGAGTGAGTATTCCAGTCAACTCACATATGAAGTATCTAGGCCTCACGCTGGATGGTCGGTGGACATTCGAGGGCCACTTCCGCCAGCTAGGCCCCAAGCTGCTGCGTACGGCCGCCGCACTCGGCAGTTTACTGCCCAATGTTGGCGGCCCCAAAGCGGCTTGTCGACGACTGTTCATGGGCGTCGTGAAATCGATGGCGCTTTACGGCGCCCCCGTATGGAGCGGCGCCCTGAACTCTCGGACGATCGACGTGCTCCATCGGCCACAGCGAAGTATGGCAATAAGACTGATTCGAGGCTACCGCACAGTCTCCTATGACGCGGCCTGCACCCTGGCAGGTTCCCTGCCATGGGTGCTGGAAGCAGAGGTACTTGCGGCAGTCCACAAATGGCGTGACGAAAAAATCTTTTCAGACGGAGCTCCACCCTTAAGGGTGGAGGTCGAAGCTTTTAGGAAAGAAAGGCGAGAAGCAGCGGTGACCAGCTGGAAACGTCGCCTCTGCCAGACGCGGGCTGGAGCCAGGACAATCGGGGCAATCTGTCCAGTGTTCGTGGCATGGCTGAGGAGGAGACACGGGACGGTAACCTTCCGTCTGGCGCAGGTACTGTCGGGACATGGCTGTTTCGGCAGTTATCTGCGTCGGATTGGGAGGGAGCCGTCCGCAGCGTGCCACCACTGCGACGATTGCCCCGAGGACACTGCCCAGCACACGCTGGCGGAGTGCCCGGCGTGGGCTCAACAAAGAAGAGACCTTGTGGCCGCAGTGGGCGAAGACCTCTCGCTGCCGGCCACAGTAAAGGCGATGGTGGAATCGGATGGCGCCTGGAAGGCCGTCCAAATCTACAGCGAGGCAGTTATGAAGATCAAAGAGGATGCGGAGAGGGCAAGAGAGGCGACCAGCCAGGACGCCATCCGTAGCCGCCGCACGGGGGGGAGAAGACGGGCTTTCGCCCGGAATATCCCTCCCTGACAGAACTCGAGTGGTGGGCAGG
>NW_013530064.1:357870-359662 GCF_000836235.2 Papilio xuthus
CGGAGTGGGCGCGCTCGGCGTGGGCGCGGGCCGAGTTCCGCGCCGCCTACGCCCTCGCGCAGGCCGACGCGCGCCCTCGCCTCGTGCTGCTGCTGCTGGAGGAGCCGGCGGCGCTGCGGGACCTCGACCCCGACGTGCGCGCCTTCCTCGCCGCCAACACCTACCTGCGCTGGGACGACCCCTGGTTCTGGAGGAAGCTTCGGCACGCCCTCCCGCGCGGAAAGACCTCCAACCACGGCGCGCCGGACCCCTACGCAGAGGCACCCCCCGCGACTCCCGCGCCCACCGCACCCGCCGCGCCCACCGCGCCCGCCGCGCCCACCGCACCCGCCGCGCCCACCGCGCCCGCCGCGCCCTGCGAGCGGCAGACGGCGCCCCCGGTCGCCTAACGCGGGACCATGCTCGTTTCAAATGTATAAAAAAATCACCAACAAAAAAAAGATGAATCTCAATCGCAATGCTGGTTAATGTTCGGGCAGACAGACACACAGACAGACAGACAGACAGACGGGGGAGACAGGGGAGACAGGGGAGACAGGGCAGACAGGGAGACAGGGGAGACAGGGAGACAGGGGAGACAGGGAGACAGGGGAGACAGGGAGACAGGGGAGACAGGGAGACAGGGGAAAGCCTTCGAGAATTATATTGAGTATTGAGTTGACAACAAAATCATTGCAAAGAAGACTGAAAAAACTTACAAAAGGAATTGAAAGGTGCTTTTTTTTTATCGACGAATATTTTTTTTGTTCAATAATTTTATATTTACAATGGATAAAAACAACGTGATGATGAAACTAAGATTTTTTTTATAAAAATGTTTTATGAAAGTTTTTTTTAATTTTTTTTTATAAATAAATACATTATTCAAGTAGCTCAGTTATTTTATTGCCTTCCGAGGATCCTCCGACAAGAAGTGCAACAACAACACAACATTAACAATAACTGGTCAGTCTATAACGATCAACAGATGGCGCTAAACAAACCAACAGTTATTGAATATATTTTACATCACTTAATACATTTGTTCCAAATAATACTTTATTTATAACAACGTAATATGAAAAAATATATTTTTGTAGTACTTCGATGATATGGCTACGTTGACGAGAACTCCTTCAACAGCGAAATATGGTGGCGCGAACAGCAAGAGATGAACAATGTAACAACACATATGGTCTCTCTTTCTCTTTGCAACTGGATAATTTTCTATCGAGTCTCAGTGAAACAGTGACAAACAACAATAACGACACCGACATATTTTTGGTAATAGGCGACTTCAACTTGAGTGGAATCCTATGGAGATCTAATAATCTATGTTTTGCTCCTGAGAATTACTCTAGTCGTGATGAAGTTATGCTAGTGGATGGATTAAGCACGATGGGCCTTGATCAGTATAATGGTGTGACTAATAAGTATGGTAAAATTCTAGACCTAGTACTCTCGAACTACTCAGTTTCGGTAATGGAGTGTCCTGAACCTCTTGTTTCTATTGATGCCTACCACCCCGCATTATTAATTGACACCGAAGTCAGTTTGTTGCCACCTCTAGATTGTGCTCCAGGTATGCGTTATATTTTCAGCAAAGGAGATTTTGAATCCCTTAACAAGGACATTGGTTTAATCGACTGAGATAAAGAATTTACACAACGGACAGTGGATGAATTCGTTGACTTTTTTAATAAAACTATAATACACCTTCAAAATAAACATATTCCCCGTAGAAGGATTAATAATAAAACATATCCGGTGTGGTTCAACTTGCCTCTTATAAATACGATTAAAGAAAAATATA
>NW_013530064.1:361104-364910 GCF_000836235.2 Papilio xuthus
TCACCAAAGACTTCCTTATCACTCTAAAGACTATATCCTCCTTTGTAAGAAATTCCATTTATTGCCACTTATGAATCGTCGTGAGATTGCCGACTTCATGTTTGTTCATAAAATACTAAAAAATAATAACGACTGTCCGGAATTGCTATGTAAATTCAACTTTAGTGTACCTAGCAAATGTTGTAGGTACAATCCCATCATAAGCGTACCGTACGCGTCAACTAATTACAGGCAGAACTCGTGTGTGGTGCGTGCGAGCTCCAGCTTCAACACACTGTGCAAGAAGTGTGATATCGACCCGTTTGCAACTAGTGTGTCCTCAGCGAGGAGTTGTCTAAGCCGGGATTTTTTCAGATGAATTGAGCGGTGGTTGAATATATATTTATATTAAAAAAAAAAAAAGTCAAGTTAAATACTTCATGTGCTGACTGTCAAATTATTTAAACTATTGCTATAAGTGTAGACTTGTAAATAGCTATATGTTAACTGTCTTGTGTCTATTATTGTTACTTTCTAGCTGTAAGTCTACCATGTAAATAAATAAATAAATAAATAAATAAATAAATAAATAAATAAATAAATAAATATGATGTGCTCTTGTAAATAAAATAAAGAAAATTTTACAACGAATTACTTTACATTTATCCAATGACATATTGAAAACTGTAAAGTTGTGAGATATATGTACACAGCCGGACAAAAGTTTGAGACCACCTTGAAAAAATTACAATATTGAATTAAACTCCAAAAATTAGTGCTCTACAATATATTTATTTACCTTATTAAATAGGGAACTTTTTATGTAACATAAAATAATTTTAAAACTACAATTTTTTTTTTTTTTTTTTCATTATTCCTTCAATTTTTGATTCACAAAGAAGGTAAACCTGAAAATGATGTTTCTTCCTACAGGCCGATTAGTTTGCTAACGGTACTTTCAAAAGTTTTTGAAAAACTACTTCTCCGGAGATTGATGCCCATACTACACGAAAAACATGTAATACCAGACCACCAGTTCGGCTTCAGACAAGAACTTGGAACCATCGAACAAGTGCATAGAGTGTGCAACATAATAAGAAAGTCACTAGAAGATAAAGAATACTGCTCATGCGCATTTCTAGATATACAGCAGGCATTCGATAGGGTTTGGCACAGGGGCCTACTATGCAAAATAAAACAGTTCTTACCACATACTTTTTTTTTTTTTATGAAATCTTAAAGTCATATCTTTCCGATAGAATATTTCAAGTTAGAGGAGATGACAGTACTTCCTCATTCCACGACATCCTAGCAGGTGTTCCGCAAGGCTCGGTCCTGGGACCAGTATTATATACTTTATACACCGCAGATTTCCCTGTAAGCACTAATTTAACAACTGCAACATATGCGGATGACACGGCTGTGTTGGTCAGTCACAAGGACCGAAAGACTGCTACTGCAATGCTCCAGAGTGGATTAAATGAAGTGGACAAATGGTTAAAAAAAAAAAAAAATATGGAGAATCGGTCCAAGTTACCTTCACGTTGCGCCATGGAAACTGTCCAGCAGTCAAACTAGGAAATCAAGAACTTCCACACAGTGACGTCGTCAAGTATTTAGGTATTAGACTGGACAAAAAACTCACATGGAGAGCACACATTCTAGCGAAAACAGATCAACTTAATATACAGTACCGAAACCTCCAGTGGCTCCTAGGAAGACGGTCTGTTCTGAGTCTGGACAATAAGCTCCTACTCTACAATACTGTTCTCAAACCAATATGGACATATGGTATACAAGTTTGGAGTACCGCAAGTGCTTCAAATTTAAACATTATTCAAAGGGTGCAAAATCGTATACTTAAGAACATTTCGAATGCCCCTTGGTTCATGTTATAAAAACTCAGAGCTGCATGACGTACTAAAAGTGAACACCGTACAGCAGGAACTCAAGGTGATCTTTGCGCGTTACAAAGCAAGAATTGCAAATCACTATAATCCCCTTGTTGCAACCTTACCAAAATGTGGCCACAGAAGGAAGCTTAAAAGGGCCACCATAATATGATAAATAACCCATTGACCCAAAAGAAGAAATTTCCTTGATGGAGAAAATATTCTAAAAAATTACTCTTTCTTCACATCAGCTTAAAGTACTAAAGTACTAAATACTGATCGCAGATAAAGCAAAAAAAAAATTCCTTCAATTTTAACTAAATCTCCGGTCCCGGAGGCAGAGAAACATCCCCAGACCATAATGGAGCCTCCACCATGTTTGACTGTTGGCATTGCACAGTCTAACTACATCTTTTCTTACAATATAATTTGGAGTTTAACTATATTCTAAACAGCATTAGTGTAGTAGAAAACAACACAAGGTGACATAATGTTCAATTGAATTAAGTTAAGTTTCATTACAAAAGAGAAATAAGATAAATAAGATAGATAAAAACGAAATAAAATTATAATTAACACATGATATAAATCAAAACATCTAACGCTAAGGTAGGTAGGTAGGTTTTTTTTTTTTTTTTTAACGCGGGGAATGCGTTTATGCACTTCGCCGTCCGTGCTGCGGGGGCAGCAGGGACGGTTTCGTGTGGGACTCCCGGCCTGAGGAACAAGACCGGACTACCCACTAAACCCCGCGGTGTTCTCCTACGCCCAACCGGACCGTGGCATCTACGTTAGTTTATCCACGGCACAGCTAGGGGGGAGCCCCTTGGTAGGGGCTCGATGCGTGTAGGGAGGGGTCATATCTTAGACCCCTCCCATCATCCTATGATGAAACCCTCCTCAGAACACTAGAGGAGGGCCATCCGCCACAATCGGCGCGACAGGTCCCCCGACCCGTCGCGCGTGGCACTCTCTAATTTGATTGTAGGGCCGCCGCGTACCTCGCACGCCGGCGGCCCCTCGCTGGAGCCCTGCGGGGCGGCAGCGCCACGTTGGCGCGTTCGCGCTCCCGCAGGGCCTCTCTTTTGGCCGCCATCACCTCGCGTGCGAAGGAGGCGACGGCGGCCCAACTCTGTTCGCTGCCGACCATCGCACGTATGAGGGCCGGCAGCGACAGATCTCGCCCTATTGCGCCAGTGAGCGTGGCGCGTTGCGCGTCCCAGCCCGTGCACACGGCGAGCGTGTGCTCTGCC
This sequence comes from Papilio xuthus, assembly GCF_000836235.2. Taxonomy (NCBI): domain Eukaryota; kingdom Metazoa; phylum Arthropoda; class Insecta; order Lepidoptera; family Papilionidae; genus Papilio; species Papilio xuthus. The sequence continues at coordinate 364,229 of NW_013530064.1, forward strand.
GTGTCCACGTCGCCGGACGCGCAATGGTGGCACTCGGGACCCGACTCAATCCCCACAACTTCACACAGGTAACGGCTGAAACAGCCGTGCCCTGTGAGAAGCTGCGTCAGGAAGTAAGTCGGTTCCCGGTGCCTCGCCTCCACCCACTGGCGCAGGACGGGGCGGACGGCCTCGATGAGCCGTCTGCTCACCGAGGCGTCCGCCAACCTCTCTTGACATCGCCGGAAGAGATCGTCGCGACCTTCCTTCCTCCAGCGTACGATCTCTTCCGGCAGGGGCTCCTCACCTCGCCGCCGCATCAGGGCTCTTCTACGGTAAACCTCCGCTAGGACCCCGGCTTCGAGGTCCCAGGGGAGGCTACCGGAGATAAGGCACGCCGCCTCGTACGACACGGTGCGGTACGCTCTGGAGGCCCTCTGAGCCATGGTCCGCTGCGCACGTCGCAGCAGAACCATGTTGCTATGGCTCAGGGGCCTCGCCGCCCATATGGGCGCTCCGTAGAGCGCCTTAGAGCGTACCACACCATCGTACAGGCGGCGGCTTCGGTAGGTAGGTAGGTTAGGTTAGGTTAGGTTAGGTTCCACGGACCTGCTCGGTTGTCCGGGTGGGCGGAGAGGTGAACTCCGACGTGGCGCGTCCCCGGGTGGTGGATAGGGGAACGCCCCGGCATTCGTGTCGGGGT
>NW_013530064.1:366395-369223 GCF_000836235.2 Papilio xuthus
TGCCTTTTATTGTTTGTTTTCAAAGTGTTTGATGCAATCTTTTTGTGTTCCGCAGCACCCTCCGACGGCGGTGAATCTTCGGCGTGTGTGTCTTCAGGAGTTGAGGCCTCCCCATCCTCCATGATGGGAAGGACCTCATGTTCGCTCATCGTGCTGTTCGACGTTTTACACCAGCCGTCCCACATCGACCCCCTATTTTGTCGGCCGCAATTTCTGGTTTCTTGATCTTTTTTCTTTTTTGTTTGCAGGTGCTGCTGCGCGACGACCCGTACCCACCCGGCCGGCGCAACGCATAGGTCCTCCCTTCGCTCGGCAATGCTGATTTCGGTCCACCAACAAGGTAAGTTTACTTTTTTGTCTCTACTTCTGAAGTCATTTTTGTAATTTCCTTTCCAAATTTTCTTTATCACTTTTATATAATTTTGAGTTCTTATTTCCAAATTTTTAATGTTTTTGATTCCATTTACTTTATTAGTGTTAATTTTGTTTTTGATCCAAATGTTTGTTGACTTTTTGTTATCATCTCTTTGGTATTTTTTGGCTCTGTTGTCCAGTTTGCTCACCTTGTGGTCCAGCCTGATGTTATGCCTCTTGTCCACTCTCCGACCTCCCCACCAGTTGTTCCGGGTGCCGTCATCCGCCCTCAATCTTTTGCTCCCTGTCCTCGGGTCAGCTGGGAGAGCTCGACGCCATTGGGCTCTGCCTCTCGTCCAGCCCTGAGTGCCCGGTGCGCCCTCAGCAATACGCGATTGAAGATCTTGCTATTGCGTCCCATCTTTCACGCACCGGGCACCCTTGACTGAACGCATTATGGTCGGCTCTGTCCAGTTTCGCCAATTTGCAGTTACAACATGAGGGTTCGAGGCCTGCTTGCCAGTCGGTGCACTCACTCTTTTTGTGAGGCCCCCCACAGTGGCTGCACTTTTCTGTCTTCTCATTGCATAGGCGCTTCGGATGCCCGTACCCTAAACAGAGCGAGCATTGTACAAGGGGCGATTGGTCTTCCACTCTAACCCTTTGCAAGTCAATTTGTACCCTGCCCGCTTCCGTCATCCTTCTCCATATCTGTGGGTTCACCCTCATTACCACGTGCTGCGTCAGTGGATTTCTTGCTTTTTTCTTATATACTATCTCTAATTTGTCCTTGTCCTTGTCCTTTCCTTCCCCTACTACCTCCTTATTTTGGTTTGTAAGCGCAGCGAGAATGTCCTCATCGGTGTTATATTTGAAGACATTTAGTAAAATTATTAAAGGGTCTTTATTCTTTATGTCTAGTACCGTGAGGTGCTCTTCCGAATTTTTTAGCCTTTCTTTCAATCGACTCCTTTCCTCCTCAGTCCTACATCCCACTATAATTTTCCTATCTTTCGCTTTCCTAATATTTTCTACGGTTATTCCCCCTTCTTTTGCTTTAACCGCTTTTCGTATCCTTTCCAAAACTTCTTCCCCTGTTTCCATCTCATTTTTTGACGTAATCACTACTGATGCCAGCGATTTTTGCTCTGTAGGACTCTTCTTATCTTGCGTGACCGCTCTTGCGTATGTATATTGCTGCTGCTGTTGTTGTTCCTGTCTATTTTGGTATTTTTCTAAGGTAGTCTGTAATTCTTTCATTTTTATGTTGTTCTCCTTTATTAATTTTGCGTGTTCGTCAATCCTATCCACCAGTCCTGCACACTCTTTGGTTTGGTCTTTACTCTTATCTATGCTATCGATCGTCCTGTCCTCTACTTCCCTCTTCCCTTTGCTCTCTAGTTCCTTGACAATTTGGTATAATCTCTCGACCGCTTGCGTGACTGCTTCTTTAATTTCTGTTTTTGTATTTCTAGATAAGCCGAGGTTGATTTTGGCCTTAGTTACGCACGCCCTCGCCTCTGCCAGCTTCGTGGCGTACTTCGGCGGGCTCGACGAGTCGAAGGAGACTCTTCTGGTCACCGCCTTTGGATCTTTGGTGAGTATTGTTCTCTTTACTGGTGCCTTTGATTTCTCTTTTGTTTGGTCTCTTTCTGGTTCCCAGTTTTCTATATTCCTTCTTTCGTTTTGGGTCTCTCCAGGTGACGGGTCACTCCTCGGCGAGAGTGCCCGGTCTGAGTCCGAGGCTGCGGCGCGGTCGGTTCGCCTGTCGGGTGTTCTAAAGCCGAACATCTTAGATTTGTCAGGGGTGAGTGTCAATATATAAAAACTAAAACTAAAATTTTCAAAATTTAAAATTTAAATATTAAAATAAAAAAAATTAATATTAAAATCTATGTTTTGGGTCAAGAAACTCCAAACTGTCCCTACTGGGTCAATAAACCCCGTCAGAAACCTAACTTAACCTAGCACTGGGGGCAATAACCCATTCAGTGTAAATATACTAAAACTAATTACTAGGGGCAATAACCCGGTCAATAATACTAATACTAACACTTAAAACTAATATTGCCGGCAATAAGCCCAGTCAATATGATGTCGGACACTTTAAATAAAATCTAGAGTTATTTTAATGACTAGTGCTTAAACTAGAGTAAAATGAATTAAAATGAAATAAAATAAAAAATAAAATAAAATAAAATAAAATAAAATAAAATAAAATTAAATTAAAATTAAATTAAAATAAATTAAAATAAAATACAATAAAAGCAATAAAAATTTAAAATTGACTAGATGATTTAAAGTGTCCTTATAACTAAAGTTACGGTCGGGCACAACTATAGAGTATTATACAAATTTTTACAATTTTTTAAAATAGCTCTACTTGTAGAGATTTGTCTTGTCTTATAGTTATTATGGGTAGCACCAGGCTCCCAGTCCCTCTTTTTGTCAAAATTTTTGTTTTCAATCTAATT
>NW_013530065.1:0-726 GCF_000836235.2 Papilio xuthus
TCATGTTGACTGCTGATCACAACTAAACATTAGAAAATATATAATAGTTATATAAATATCCTCCCTAGCCTTTTCAAATAAACGTGGTCTGTGGATTTGAAATCTTGGCTTTATTTTTCGTAGTAAATTTCTATGTTTTTAGCATTCACTATTGTTTATTGGTAAGAAAATTATCACTTTCAAGAATGTGGTTATTGTTTTAGTTTAGAGATGAAAAACCTTTTTACTTATTTAGATAACGTTTTTTACTATTTTTTCTTCTACCCAATTATTATTACTTACCGTAATGTTTACTGTGACAATTATTTGTATGAATTATATCGTTCAGTTTCCGCGAAAACTATCAATTTCATATTTATTAACCGAATCACGATAACATAACGAAAATATTTGACGTAATGACAAAAATGACATTTCGTGACATTTTATGATTTGTTTATATTTTTGTTTTTATTTGTAGTAACAAAGCTGTTGATAAACCTGCTTGGTAATAATGAGGTTAGTGTGGACATGTGAGAATAATTTATAGGACTGGATAATATCCCCGTCCTATCTATGATGAGCAACGGTCACTTCGTTATTTAGGTGGCCACTTTCTCGTTTTTCATATTGAACCAATAAAGACTTCTTTTCACCATACAAACCCGAAGAGGTAGCAGTCCATAGCCAGGTCTACAGCATCTTTTCTAAACTAATCGAAAATAAAATACACATATCGTTTCCAAT
>NW_013530066.1:0-799 GCF_000836235.2 Papilio xuthus
GGGGGGCGCCACCTTCAGCTTCGCCCGCACCATGCGGTACGGGCGCCCCCACGGGTCAGCATCTAAGGTCGCCAAGAACTCCGCATAGGCAGAGTCCTTGGCGGCCTTGATAGCGCTGGAGAACGCCTTCTTCGCCGAGCTTAGCTCGGCGTGAAGGCGTTCCAGCTCCTCCTCTGTTCGGTTTCGCCGTCTGCGGCACCGGGTGAATGCTCGTCGGGCGGCGTTACTGGTGGAGCGCAGGGCGGCTAGGTCCTGCGTCCACCAGTACACGCCTTCCCGGGGCGCGAAACCGCGTCGCGCCCTGGGCATTCCGGCGTCGCAGACGGCGGTCAGATCTTGGCGAAATCTCGCCGCCCTCTCGTCAACCCCCACCGTTTGGGGGGGTTCCTCCGCCCACGCCCGGACGATGGCGGCTTCTTCCGCCAGGTCCGGGTCGAGGCGTGAGAGCTGCCACTTTGGGAAGCCCTCAGCGCCTCGCCGTCCTGCCGCCGCCGTCCGGGCCTGTGACCCCTGGGGCGCGGTGGAGACCCTGAACCGGATGTATAGATGATCGGACAGGGTCTCCACCTCCTCAAGGACACGCCAACACGATATGCGTGCACCGATGCCGGGGGTCGCGAACGTGACGTCCACGACTGATCCCCCTTGTCGGCGCACGCACGTGTTGGCGTTGCCTTGGTTCTCCGGAACTAGGCCGATCATGACGGCCCAGTCCCGGAGAAGCGCCCCTTTCTGGTCAGTGATGGAGGACCCCCACGCTGCGCACTTGGCGTTGAGGTCCCCCATCACGATGACCTGG
>NW_013530067.1:0-506 GCF_000836235.2 Papilio xuthus
TCCTCGCTCCCTGAGGGAGACGGGTTGCGGGCTCGATGGCGGCACCACTATTGCGACTGAACCCTCCGTGTCCCCGAACCAACTGGGTTGGGGGGGGACAAGGTAAGGTTCAGCCACGACCGCAACATCAATTCTCCACTCTGCCAGGCACTGCATGAGCAGGTCCTGTGCCCGGGCAGAGTGGTTGGTGTTCGTCTGGAGTAGGTCGAAATGCAGGTGTCTTGGCATTAAGACACCTGCATTTCTTCCTCCTCAGCCGTGTGGCTGCCGTGCGGTTGGGGCTGAGTGCGAGGCACTCTGCTCGACGACGGGGCTTTGCCCTTCACCGACGGGGGTGTGCACTTGGCACCCCCCATCACATGTGAATGTGGGCGCCCCGTCGTTGCACACACGGTGCATTTGCAGGGGGCCTCGCACTCTGCCGACTTGTGCCCTTCACCTCCGCAGCGGAAGCAGAGACGCCCGTTCTCTGCCTCCGCTGGGCATAAAGCGCGAGTGTGGCCCAG
>NW_013530069.1:0-748 GCF_000836235.2 Papilio xuthus
CTAGATTCAAAAATATAACAATTAAGAATAAAAAAGTGTAAAAAGTTCCGTATCTGTCGGCAACAGGTATCCCTAGGCCGTTAGAGCCCGCAGCTATTATTGCTCAAGAGCCCTCACAACCTGCATCCTTTTCTTCAGCGCCATATCGTATTCAGAAAAGCACCACTGCGCCGTTATCGCCCCGTGTTATTGAGCGCGGCGACATCGGCCTTTCACATAGAGCAACGACATCAGGTATCCCCCATGTCTTCCAAGCGGGAGATGCCATGCAGGCACATCCGCAGGCATGGGGTCCATACGATACCAACGTCGCTGCACCTCCAGGCCCTCTTCCCGCCTTCCAAGAGGTAGGCGTCACATCGGCGCTACCTCAGGCAGGGGCCTCCTCGCCTCCAGGCCCTTACTCCGCCATCCAAGAGGTAGGCGTCACGTCGGCGCCCCCTCAGGCCGGGGTCTTCTTTAGCGCTGGTCTGGGCGCCAGTCTTGGCCAGCGCCCTTTAGCGGCACCTCCCGTGCGGCTCCTTGGTCGTAGCCTTCCTGCAGATGCGCCCGTTACGCAGCCTGCGCCAACGGCAACGACCTCCTCACACATGCCACACCACACGTTCTTAGGCACTCACCACACTGATGCTTGTAGCAATTTAAATAAAAATTATAAAACCGACACTTTACATCTTGCTGAGGCCGTTGCTCAAGTGGCGGCTGCCGCGGCAACCAGGACAAGTAATCAAAAGGTTAGTGCACTTCC
>NW_013530070.1:0-603 GCF_000836235.2 Papilio xuthus
ATCAAATCCGTTTCATTGGTTTGTTAAGAGGGACAAATAAGCAGCAGAGATTGAGTTTATCAAGTAGAAGAGCCCAATCAGGAATGTTTTTATGTGTACAACCTTGAACCCGTCATACGTTACAATGCCAAAGTGACGTCCAAAATAAAGTTCAAAAGTGTAAAAAAATCATAACTAAATAATGTGAAAATGCGAGCAACGATTTTATTTAAAAACAGCAATTACTTTTTTACATTTTTGAGGTTACGTAAACTTCTCAGGAGGCTTCCGAATACCATACAAAGTTTAAAGTTTGTTCAGCTGCAAACCCACACAGGGAAAACATATTTATTTGTTTAGCGAGCATACCATTTCCTTAAAGGCCGGCAACGCATCTACAGTTCCTCCGGTGTTGCAGATGTCCATGGGTGTCGTTGATCACCTCGGTGTTCCCGCCGCTCGTTTGCCCCCTTCTCTGATAAAAAAAAAATTAAATCATTTTATTCACATAGATTTTTGTAATTTCTTTAATAGGATGGCCTTTAATTTCTTTACTTATTTTTTTTTAATCAAAAAAGACTTCTTAATTAAATATCTCGGACAACATTCACATGTTTATATTGT
>NW_013530071.1:0-576 GCF_000836235.2 Papilio xuthus
CACCTCCATTCCCTACAAAATACATATACTAAGTATTAAACGTAAAATTTCAATCTTACTAATATTATAAATGCAAATGAGTCACAGAAAAAGAAGTCTAGTAAAATTCCAGTATGTATTAGCTACCTTCTCGTCTTTAATCTCTTCTTGAAAAAGGTACTAATAATAATTTGTCTTACTAATATTATATAAATGTTTGAATGGATGGATGGATTTTTGTTAGTAAGTATCTGGAGAACGACTTAATGGACATCGATGTAATTTGACATGGATGTATAACAGACTGGAAGACATAGGCTACTAATTCATTTATTTAATTTCGTACATACGTAGTCGCAAGCAATAGCTAGTTTCTCAAAAAGTTAAAGCTAAAATTTCCAAATAAAAAAAATGAATAGCAAATTAGCTATCTTTCAAGCTATATGTTATTCAACTTTTTGAGAGTCGTTCAAGAATTTTCAAATGAGGTACAGGTAGTACCGGAAAGGGTACTGCGCTTGAGCCGCCAAGATATATAAAAAGTATAATAATTTTACCGTTATCTATAAAAATAAAGTTATGGTCTTACCGATACAC
>NW_013530072.1:0-237 GCF_000836235.2 Papilio xuthus
TGTTTCAGCCGTTACCTGTGTGAAGTTGTGGGGATTGATTGAGTCGGGTCCCGAGTGCCACCATTACGCGTCCGGCGACGTGGACACGGCAGAGCACACGTTCGCCGTGTGCACGGGCTGGGACGTGCAACGCGCCACGCTCACTGGCGCAATAGGGCGAGATCTGTCGCTGCCGGCCGTCATACGTGCGATGGTCGGCAGCGAACAGAGTTGGGCCGCCGTCGCCTCCTTCGCACG
>NW_013530072.1:390-560 GCF_000836235.2 Papilio xuthus
GTCGCGCCGATTGTGGCGGATGGCCCTCCTCTCGTGTTCTGAGGAGGGTTTCATCATAGGGTGATGGGAGGGGTCTAAGATATGACCCCTCCCTACACGAGTCGAGCCCCTACCAAGGGGCTCCCCCCCTAGCCGGGCCGTGGATAAACTAACGTAGATGCCACGGTCCG
>NW_013530073.1:0-686 GCF_000836235.2 Papilio xuthus
TGGTGTCTTGGAGATATAAAAGAACCACGGCTGACCATTAAATTGGTTAGATCATTGAATTGTTATAGGTATAAAAGCACCACGGCTGACCATTAAATTGGTTGGATGATTCATGTCTTACAAGTATGAAAACTGCATAGCTGACCATTAAATTGGTTAGATCATTGAAGTCTTGCAGATAAAATAGAACCACGGCTGACCATTAAATTGGTTAGATCATTGAAGTGTTACAGGTATAAAAGCACTACAGCTGACCATTAAATTGGTTAGATGATTCATGTCTTGCAAACATGAAAGCTGCATAGCGGACCATTAAATTGGTTAGATCAGTCATGTCTTACAGACATGAAAGCAGCACGGCTGACCATTAAATTGGTTAGATCATCTCATCGTTAAATCGATAAGTTCATTTACAGCCTGAAAAGTTATCAAGTACATAAATTAAGAAGATTGAAACCCTGATCGATAAATTGATATTACGAGTGGTAAGAAGTTTGAAGCTAAAATTTGTGTGAGGCAAACTGTTAACTAAATTAAGGTGAGAGGTATCTAAATTAAGGTGAGAGGAAATACATTATCTACAATAAAATCAAAATAATGTTTTATAATTAGAAAAACCACCAACAAAACAAATCATCAATAACATGTCGTTTGTAAAGTTACAGATTAATAAACGCAGCACTCGG
>NW_013530074.1:0-194 GCF_000836235.2 Papilio xuthus
GAGAAACAGATCGTTGTGCTGGTCTCATTGGACATAGAGGGAGCCTTCGATAACGCCTGGTGGCCTGCAATCCGGTGCAGACTGGCGGAAACGCGATGTCCCGCAAATCTGAGGCGCATGATCGATAGCTATTTTAGCGAACGGTCCGTGCGCGTCAGATTTGCGGGTGCGGAGTACGCGAAATGTACCACCAA
>NW_013530074.1:304-937 GCF_000836235.2 Papilio xuthus
ATGTTCTCTGGGGAAAGCTCCTCGGAAATACAGACCCGTGCCAATGCGGCCCTCGCCCTTGTTCAGAAGTGGGGAGTTAGGAACAAATTAAATTTCGCGCCTACCAAAACCAAGGCCATGGTCCTCACAAAGAGGATCAAGTACGACTCCCCACGTCTGAACATGGGTGGTAAGCCCATTGAGCTTGTCAGGGAGGTCAAAATCCTGGGCTTGACAGTTGACGATAGACTCACCTTTAAGACGCACGTCGCAAATGTCTGCATCAAAGCGCAAGGCATCTATCGTCAACTGTCAAGAGCTGCCAGAGTTTCCTGGGGGCTGAACCCAGAGGTCATCAGGGCCATATACGTGGCAGTTGTGGAGCCCACCATCCTTTACGCGGCTAGCGCGTGGTCGCCGGCGGCAAAACGGAAGGGGACCTTGACGTTGTTGAACCGGGTGCAGAGGGGATTTGCGCAGAAAATTGTAAGGGCGTATCGGACCGCGTCTCTGAACTCGGTCCTAGCACTTGCTGGGTTGCTTCCTCTGGACCTTCGGGTCCAAGAAGCGGCCCTTCTTTACGCAGTAGAGAAGGGTCACCCCCAGCAGGTGCTAGTAGATCTTGAGATGGAGGAACCGGTCCCATACGCCCAG
>NW_013530075.1:0-1038 GCF_000836235.2 Papilio xuthus
TTAATTGTTCTTTCCGCTATTGTTTTACAAAATTCTAAAAATTTTTCCCTGGTTTCTTTATTCTCCATTATTTTATTTATGTTTTCTGGTTTTATTTTAATATTTATTTCGTGTTCTACCTCATGTCTTTGTCTACTGTATATCGGACAATCAACTATCAAATGTAAGACGTCTTGTTCGGTTCCCGACTCACATGAGCACGACGGGTCCTCCTTGCACTTAAAACGATGCAAGTATTTGGAGAACCCGCCGTGTCCCGTAAACACCTGCACTATTATTGGCTCCATCTCGATTTTCCTCACAATTGTGTACGCCTTTATTGCATTGGGGAAAAAGATCTTTGTTGTAGAGGCTGTCGTGCCTTCCGTATATCTCCGGTTCCATTCGTCAAGCGAGTCCTTTCGGATTTGTCGCTTGACGAATGAAACCGGACATTTGTCGTAATCAGCCTTCCTTTTGGTTTTTAACGCAGCCTCTTTTGCCAACTCATCAGCCCTTTCATTTCCGACCGTTCCGATATGCGCTCTAATCCAATATAATTTTATTCTTCTGCCTTTTTCCCTAATCTCTTTTATATTGTTCCTTACCTGTACTGCCAGAGGGTGATTCGTATTAGGATTTATGACCATCTGTAGGGCCGATCGGGAGTCCGACAGGATGTTGTGGCAACATTCTGGGGACCTTCGTGCGCATTTCACCGCTTCGTCTAGAGCCAGTAGTTCCGCCTGAAAAACGGTGCAATAGTTTTCCAGTTTCAGCTTTCGGGTTTTGGTTTCCGCATCACCGTGCCATACGGACAGTGCGGCTCCTACCTTACCCTCCAGCTTACTCCCATCCGTGAAAATGTTGACACCATTTTCTGACGGCATTGCACCGTCTTCCAGGCAGTCGAACTCTAGCTCCGTCCCGTTCGCTGGATGCGCCATGTCTCTCCAGGACGTTCTCTTTTCTATTTCTCGATCCCCTACCACCCGCCGGGACACACCTCTTTTGACCTCGTACAGGGCGGCTGCTTCCTGGACTCTGAGGTCCAACGGT
>NW_013530075.1:1273-1467 GCF_000836235.2 Papilio xuthus
ACTTTCCTGCAAACGTTGTCTACGTGCTGGTTAAAGGTTAGCCTGTCGTCCAGCGTTAGCCCAAGTATCTTAAATTCCCTAGAGAGCTCAATGTCGCCTCCGCCCATGCGCAAGCGTGGGGTGTCGTAGTTTAGCTTCCTCGTTATCACCATTGCTTTTGTTTTGGATGGTGCGAAGTTTAGCTTGTTTACGAC
>NW_013530076.1:0-812 GCF_000836235.2 Papilio xuthus
TGCCATTCCTGGCTTTATATAGTCTATACAACCGCCGCTGTTCGTGGGAGAGTACTTACACTTTATTGCAGGTGATTGTACCTATGTTATTGAAGTTAAGTATACGCATAAGGTTCACCAAGATTAACCTCGCCGAATGCTATTATCGATCTACATACCATTTGTCAACCATAGGTCGAAGACAGTCTTAAAAATGCATTTGATTATTGTTTTTGGTCGAAATCATGACAATATTTGTATATGTCGTGGATACACTACCCTCGTAGTAACGTAATGTTTATTTTATCATTGTAATACGTCGATATTGCTTCTTCAATACACCGGAAATAATTTGTTGCTTGCACATGTATTTCGATATGTCATCGTAGTACACTTTATAGTGAACAACTTAGACTGACTTGTATCACAAGTATATAGAGATAGAGTTCAATTTTGTCAAATGTTACGATATTTTTGCACACCTTGAGTGCTTCGTTACTTATGACGCTGTGGCTGCTACGGTATTTATGGGCACCTTGCATGTACTCATATATTTGACGCTGTATATGTACCGATGTATTTGAGCAGGGTGAATGTATCTATATAATTGATTACTTTTGGTGTACCTATATATTTGCATATCATGTCTGTTACGATCTATATGACGCTGACTGTACAACACTTTGATTAAAGGACAAGTAAATTTCTGCACGCGAAACTTTACTAAGAATGTCACTTTTATGGTTGAAAGGTTAGAATCTTTTCATAGTAATTTGTTTAATGTGTTACCAGGTACATTGGAAAGAAGTGGTATGGGTATGGGTATAGGCACA
>NW_013530078.1:0-758 GCF_000836235.2 Papilio xuthus
TGCACGGCACGCCATGCGTCGTGGGAAACCACCATGGCTTTCACTATGGCCGGCAGAGTGAGGTCTGCGCCAACTGCAGCCACAAGGTCCCGTCGTTGAACCGCCCAAGCCGGGCACTCCGCCAGGGTATGTTCGGCCGTGTCATTCGGGCAGACCCCACAGTGGTGGCATTCCGGGGACGGCTCCCTCCCGATCCGACGCAGATAACTGCCGAAGCAGCCATGCCCCGACAGCACCTGCGCCAGACGGAAGGTTACCGTCCCATGCGCCCTTCCGACCCACCTCGCCAAAACTGGACCGATCGCCTCGGTTGTCCTCTTGCCATAGTTCGACTGGCGAAGGCGGCATTGCCAGCTGAACAGGGCAGCCTCTCGCCGTTCCCTCCGAAATCTTTCGACTTCCGCCCTAGGCGGAGGAACTCCGTCCATGAGCGCCTTCCGCTCGCGCCACGCGTGGACCGCCGCGAGCACGTTCGCCTCCAGTACCCACGGTAGGGAACCCGCCAGGGCGCAGGCCGCCTCAAAGGAGATGGACCGGTATCCTCGGATCATCCTGATGGCCAAAGATCTTTGGGGCCGATGCAGGATGTCCACCGTTCTCCGATTTAAGGCGCCGCTCCATACTGGGGCGCCGTATAACGCCATTGATCCGACCACTCCGATGAATAGACGCCGACACAAGGCCTTCGGGCCGCCGACGTTCGGCAATAAACTGCCAAGGGCCGCGGCTGTTCGTAAGAGCCTGGGCCCCAGCCTGCG
>NW_013530079.1:0-1348 GCF_000836235.2 Papilio xuthus
GTAGAGCTGCATCGCGATCGCTTCTGAGGGCAACCAGCTAGTGTGCCGTTGTCTGACACGTAGCTGTATACATAAAGTCAATTACAGTTTTTTTCCACCAAAGGGCCGAACGACTGCTGTTCCCATGGCAGTTGCGGCAGCCACTTTCTCATAGATATAGCATCGAGCGCCTAGTTACACTATAGAAGAAGAAGAAAAGAAGAGAAGAATACACTATACAGGTGACTGAACAAAGTTTACATGAGTTTTATTACATTATAATGTTACTGAATTAGTTACAAGTATATCTTACCTATTAAGATCAAGAAACTTATGGTCGATGTACACATCAGATATGCAACCAACAAAGTCTTTGTTCTTGACTTGGAAGCTCGTAGGGATGTTCGGCAGGCCGCCAATTTGTAGAGGTCCGGTCAAATCAAGAAATCTGCGATTACGTAAATGCCTATATCTTATTGCTTTTAAATACTGTACGGAAGAAATTAAAACAATATAATTATTATTTCAGCATTTTTTTTACCTATGGCAAGTTTCAGTGGGAATATCGCAACGCGGTGGCAATTCCTTTCTTGTGAAGTTTGCGCATGCGTATTTAATTCCGAATTCGTTAGCTCCCGCCAAGGATAAATCTTTGTCACAATTATCAACTATCATAGTTGCAGTCTGGAAAATTAAGATTTATTGATACGACTGACATTTTTAAGTCATAAATTCAATTTACATTTCTACTTTTATAAAAAGCTAAAAATATTAATTTGAGTCAATAATGTTTAAAATGTAATTCTTCGTTTACAGTTTTAAAATCATGCACGATAATTTTAAAACAAAAAAATCTAATTTAACGAAAAGCAGGAAAGAAGCAATAAATAACATTTTAGTTATCTTTATATATATAATTCTTCTGTGCGTGTGTATGTCACTGAACTTCTCTCAAACGACTGGACCGATTTTGATGAAATTTTTGTGTGTGTTCAAGGGGATCTGGGAATGGTTTAGATTCACAATTTTCATCAAATATTAACTTCATATTAATTTATTCAAATTAAAGACGTGTAGACAGGACAACGTCTGTCGGGTCCGCTAGTAAAATATAAAACATCTGTACCCTTAGTAGGTGTAGAACGTTTCGGTAGTAGAAACCCAGACTTAGTACTCACCCTGTTATAATACTGTATCTCGACAGTGTGCCAGGCGCCGTCAGCCACGTGCGCAGCCACCGTTACCTCAGTCTTAGCCCCGCCGAGGGCGAAAGAGAAGCGTAGCCCCTCCCCGCCCCCCTTGCCAGCGTCACTCGCCACCGTCTCCAGAGCAACGAAGTCATGACGCTCGTTGTAACGACCGTTGTACA
>NW_013530080.1:0-650 GCF_000836235.2 Papilio xuthus
TCAGTTTATGGCTCTATAATTCCAGTGATTGGCACACATTTTCTGAACTTCACTGACCTTCTCTCAAGAAGGGGGAAACCGTGTATATGTGCACCTACAACAAACAAACAGAATGTGATTTCCTGTCAAGTATAGGAACTGATATGTAAAATGTATTAGAAGTAGGGCACCATGCAATATGATAACCGGAAAGTATAAATCACTGTGGTGCTAAAAACTACACCAAAATACGAAAATATTTAAATGTTTAAATGAGTCTGACGTATGGGAATAACATGAAAATTTTTATTGAATTGTAACTTACCATAATCAGTCCATCTAAAACACAGTTGCATACAGCGTCGTTTTTTCACGAAAACACATTTTAATTAAAAACAAAATGAATGAAACAACATTTAACTAAGAATACAAGAACAGAAATAGAAATACGAAAAAACGTAGCGGTTTGATGACACATGAATGTCTCGATGACAGAAATGATGCTTCTTCTCAGCCATGAGATGAAATGATGTTTACGATTATATAAAAGGTGGCGCCACTTTCCATACAAACCGTCCTTCTTCTAAGTTTCCACCCCCTGGTCTCGATGACACAAATGATGTTTCTTCTTCTTAGCCATGAGATGAAATGATGTTTACCAAGATTTAAAA
>NW_013530081.1:0-840 GCF_000836235.2 Papilio xuthus
CTCCCTACCTCGTAATCGTATTAACCGAATATAAAACTATACATTTTGAATACTGGTCTTAAATAGCACAATATTATTTTTACTTAACAAGATTCTAAAAATAGATTAGTCATTCCCTTTTTAAGACATTGCCCGTATTTCTTCCAAAATGTTTACTTCTTTAGAAATTTTATCCAATATGTTGTTTGAAAGATTAAGGAATACTAGTTAGTATATGCGCTGGTAATGGGAGACGGAGATCTCGTAATTTCTTTCATTTTTATTTCATCTGTTTATACCCAAAGGATTGAAGAATTTAATGATCGTCTACCTGCAGCGAAATCCAATATGAAAAAAAAATGAATAATCTCTTCTTCCCTTCCGCATTTCCAAGAGGCGCTCAATTGCATTTCAGGTTTCTTTTATCTAGAAAAAACTTTGGTGGACGCGACTGCTTTCGCGAGTAATAAAAAAATATGAGAGGCTATTCCAGACTGCCATCTGCTATATCTGCCAAGATCCATACAGCTGTGTGGAGTTACGTGGCTACAAACATCTTCTGAGAGAGATTCTTACAAGCACACATTTGTCAACTAATAAAAACACGAAGATGTTGGATTGAAAAGACTCATAATCAAGAGATCTTTGCCTAGATATGACCGTTTCCGAAAAGTCGAATGTTTAAATGAAAATACAACATAGATAAATAATATTATTACCGTATTAGTTACGACAATGCAGAATAATCGTAGGTACATTATGTAATAAATTACAAGAATACTCTTAATTTTCCTCATTGATTCTATTACAAAGGCAAAACAACACTATATATATATATATATATATATATATATATATATA
>NW_013530082.1:0-1039 GCF_000836235.2 Papilio xuthus
TTGCGGTTAGAAAATTGAAAACATTAACCTTCATATGTATGTAAATTATATTATTGTGTTAATACAATGCATTCAATGCAAATGAGACTAAGAAATAAAATAGTATTTTAATATAATAATACATTCTTTGTTAACACTACATTGATGTATCTACATGATACAAATTTTGTATTTTTTTACATTTTTTTAACTAAATATCATTCCTTTTAATTATGAGATGATAATTACATTTTTAAGAATATATATTCCATATACTTTCTTATAGTTTATATATGTTAAAAAAGGTATAAAAACCGAGAAAGTGAAAACCCTTTAAAAAGAAATTAACATTGTTAAAAGAAATATAAATATGTATAAGTATAAAAAGATATTTCGCATAAAGATGCTATTTAAATGATTTAGGAAGGTTTTTATTAAACAATAAAAATAAATGGTACTGTAATTTTATATATTTGCACAAAATGTTTAAACGTTTTTAAAATTGATGTTTATAATCTTTACTAATACTGTAATACACTGCTATTTTAATGTTTAATTTTTACGCGTATATCTGTGATGCACTAATAATGTTTGTATATGTATATTTAAAACACTGTTTTACTTAAAAACTGAATTGCTAAAACTTACGCTCAATAACCTTTTTTACGTATAAATAATGCTCGCTTAAAAGTACTTATTAGTTGACGATATCTTTGTATTTTCATTTGTTCTAGTCAAAGTTTGTCGATGGAAGCCATTTGTAAGCAAGAGATTATACAGGGACCATTTCAATCGTAAGCGTTGTAAATTCGCTATTATCATTTGGAGTTGATAGATGCTGATCAGTCACGTCACACGGTGCTATAAAGCTCTCATGATTCTTACGAATTTCAGTAATTTTGATTTTACTTTGTGACTGTTGATACGTTCGTTTACTGTCACGCAACATTGACTTGGTTGATCGACGGTGACGTGACTGATGTATGTTATGGACCCCAATCCACGTGAGTTATGATTGTATATCATCGCTTATTAGACCAGCCTGCCACAGCAACGGAGT
>NW_013530083.1:0-662 GCF_000836235.2 Papilio xuthus
CACCTCTCCGCCCACCCGGACAACCGAGCAGGTCCGTGGAACCTAACCTAACCTAACCTAACCTGGAAGGAACTGTTGTGGTCCCTAGAAAAGACAGAGAAAAGAATATTGTAGGACAAAACGGAGACAAGGCAAAACATCTTGGGTGGAATTTTAGATTCTAGATTATAATTATTTGGCCAAAGTAAAAATTTTTTTAAAGTAAATTCAATATAGGGACAAATTCGAAAAATAATTCAAAATTGTATTAGTGGTGCTTCCCTGTGTGTATGCTTACATACACAGGGAGAAGCACCACCACGCATACCATATTGATTAGAACTTAAAAATTGTCAAAATTAAAAATTAATAAATTAGAGCCAATATATTAGTGAAATGTAAAAAAGGTAAATAAGTTGAAATGTAAAAATATAATAGTAAAAGTAAATTGGTAACTCAGTTTCAGGAAAAAGTTAAAGCAAAATGTAAAAAATGTAACAGAAAAAATTAAAATAGTAATTTAAATTAATGTAAAAGTAAAGTAGTGTAAAAAATTGTAAGTTAAAACCAAAAATCTTAAAAATATTGTAAATAACTAACAAACGATGTATAAGGGCTCTGACCACCCATGTCAGGGGAGAACGCGAGGGCGGCACAAAGCCGCTCTCATATTAAAAAAAAAA
>NW_013530085.1:0-2341 GCF_000836235.2 Papilio xuthus
AACATCAGATGTGCGCGGGCGGGAGCCGCCTGCGCAGCCGCCGCGACCGGTGTTGTCACCGCGCCCACAGAAGTGCTGTGTAAAATCGGACATTTAAATAAATGTGTACTAAAAGTGAGCGAGGGAAGGTCGGAAAAAGTGCAGTGTTCCGAGTGTGGCTATTTTAACCACAGGACGCCAGAGTGTCGTTTCTTTAAGCAACAGCGCGGATTATCTGTCCCGCGCGAGCTTGGCGGGGACGGGGGAGCGCGGCGCGGGGACCAAGGAGGCGGGGCGCGCGTCGTGCGCAGACGCCGCCGCGGCGCTGTGCGACAGGGCCGCGTATGTTTGTTTCGTGGTGGACGGAACGTTGCCTACGACCGTTAGCGAATTACGTCACGAAACATCCAAGGATAGTGTATTGTCCCGCGTCGTAAATCTTGTACTAAACGGCTGGCCAACTAAAATAGCCGATTTAAAGTTGAAGCCGTACTTTTTGTGCCGAAATCAGCTCTCGGTAGAAAACGGTTGCTTAATGAGGGGCCATAAAGTTATAATACCAAGTTCATTGCGTAAAAAGGTAATGGACGAATTGCATACTTCCCATTTAGGAATAGTTAAAACGAAAGCGGAAGCGAGGTCGAGATTTTGGTTTCCAGGCGTCGACGACGCAATTGAACATTTAATTGGGTCGTGCGAGGTGTGCTCCCAGCTGAGGCCGTCACCGCCGCGGACGAAGCTGGCGCCGTGGAAGTTTCCTCCTCAGCCGTTTTACCGGGTGCACATCGACTTCTTAGGGCCGTTAAATGGTCGGTCGTATTTGGTCGTCGTAGACTCGCACACCAAATGGGTTGAAGTGTACGACATGAACACGAACACAACTTCAAATGCAGTAGTCGAGCGGTTATACGAGTACATTGCGCGTTATGGGTTGCCGAACACGATAGTGAGCGATAATGGACCTTCCTTTGCCTCGCAAGAATTTTCTAGGTTTTGCGTAGGAAACGGCATTAGCCATTTGACAACTCCGGCGTACCACCCGGCTAGCAATGGACAGGCGGAAAGTTTCGTAAAGGTTGTGAAAAAAGGCATTAAAAGTAGCGTCATGTCTAGTCGTACAGCGAAGGAATGTAAGTTACGTCTCCTCCAGTTCCTCTTTGACTATCGCAATTCGATTCACTCCACCACAGGTTTCTCCCCAGCTGAGCTGGTGTACGGGCGTAAACTCAGGTCGCGATTGGATTTAATTAATCCCAGAGCACCGCCATCCTCGTTCGGCGCCCTTGCCGATGTGGTACGGGATAGGCAGCAGTCGCAAATTGTAGCCCATGGTGGGAAAAATACATCTTCCTTCTCTCCAGGTGAACGTGTTCTATATAAGAAGTTTAGTAGTAAGAATAAGTTCACATGGCACAAAGGTACTGTATTACGGCGACTGGGCAAAGTATTGTATGTTATACAAGATAATGCAACTTTGAGTACTTTTAAAAAACACAAAAATCAACTGTGGTTATGCAAAGCAGACTATACCAAAACAAATTTAAACATGTCGGATGTTGATGATGTTGATGATGAGATAATTGATGGTATTCCAACATCGCCAACATCCTCCGAACAACCAGGGGCCGTACAAGATAGTAGTGATAGGGGCCTATCTGCGGGGGAAGGTGAGGAGGCATGCTCGCCTCCAGTCACACCGCCTATCAACCATCCCAATGTAACGGTAGCTCGGGGGGTTAGGCGCCCCAGGCAGTCTGATTGATTAGAGTATTATAGTCGTTATTTTTAATTGTGTTAGTCATAAGCTTCTGTATATAATAATTGTGTATTGTGTTTCAATTCTTTAGATTTTAAGTAAAATGTATGTCGCATCTATATGGGGGAGAGATGTTGTGTATGCGCTTGCACAGCGCTTGTTTCCGAACGAGCGGCGAAGTCCGCCGTTAGTGTGACAGCTACTTGAATAAACAGTCTGCGCTAAGCTAGCTATCGTTTTACTACTCCCAATACATAACAATAACCGATCCAAATAAAGTTTTTAAACAAAATTTACGTATTTATTCAACATTCATTACACCCAGTGGACTTGCTTAATGCACAATTAGTGCTTTTAGATGAAAACTTTAGTTGGATACGTAGGCATACGCAGCAACACTGGCCGTCGGCACGCGATCTCGCGTGTTCCGATCCCGCCCCATTCGCATTACCTCCTATCCTACAAATAACTACAAATAACACGGCAACACACGCACACCCAACATACCAACACATAGCCAACACGGCAAATGTTTGCGAATTTAGGTTATGTTACCTCACTAATTGATTGCGGCCATCAACACGGGAATTAATGAGTGCTTTTACA
>NW_013530086.1:0-307 GCF_000836235.2 Papilio xuthus
ATTTCAAATAATAAAAGGTACGCGGAACAGGTTAGACTAGATTTTATTAAAGGGAGCAAACGCTCAAAACTTAAATTTTTTATCAAGTTTTCAATGTAAAGCCAGTGCAGCAACAAGTAGTATAGAGTTGCACCTGCGCGCCAGCAGGTCGCGGGCGTCCTTGGGGGAGAGGCGCGGCGCCGGCTGCAGCGCGTCCGCCGCGTGCGACACCCGCTCCAGTCCCAGCAGCGCCGCGCACTGCGTCACACGCGCGCACCGCTCCCGCGCACCTCCCGCCGCGCTCCCCGCCCACGCCGCCATCCGCCGC
>NW_013530086.1:393-1221 GCF_000836235.2 Papilio xuthus
ACCCACCCGGTCGTACTGGTGCCGCAGCATGGCCTGCTCGGCGCGCGCCGCCAGCTCGCCCACCACGCCCGTCAGCAGCTCCTCCGCCGCGCCCGGCAGCGCCTCGCGCGCCGCGCTCGCCAGCACCTCCAGCGCCGCCGGCAGCGCCGCCGCCTCCTCCTCCAGCTCCTCTGACACACCACAACTCTCAGTCCGCGTCTGCTCCTCGCCGTATAGCACGGTTCGACATTATAAATGCCTCTAATAGGATTCGGTTCATACGACGGGTACAGAATCGTCTATTTTGTACTTAAAAATTATTTTTTAAGATTTGTCTTTTACATCGAACATGGTAAATATGCAAGCGTATACCGATGAGTGCGTCAGCGTCTGCGTCGGAGGCGGCCTGGGCGGGGAGGGGGGCGGCGAGGTGCAGCGCCCAGGCGTGGAGGCGGGGCTGCAGGGCGGCGCGGAGGGCGGCGAGGGCGAGGTGGCGAGCGTGGCGGAAGGCGGCGGCGGCGGCGGCGAGCCCGGCGGCGCAGGAGCGCAGTTTGTCGCGCTCGGGGCCGCGCCGACACAGCGCGCCGCCCAGCGACACCGCCTCGCCCGCCAGCCGCTCCGCCCACTCCGCGCCGCACTCCGCCATGTTTATGTATTCCTGCGAGTTCATACGCATTCATACATTTTCAGGTCCATTCCGTTTTAGCGATGTGTTACAGGTGAAGCGTCACCGACCAGGTACTGCGAGCGCTGCGCCTCCAGGTCCTTGTTGGCGCGCGCGTGGGGCGGGGCGTCGTGCGGGTGGTGGGCGTGGTGGGAGGTGGGTGGTGGGGGCGGGGCGGGCAGGGG
>NW_013530087.1:0-592 GCF_000836235.2 Papilio xuthus
AAATGTGTAGTGCTATTCTTGTGTGCAACTCAAAGTTGCGGACAAACTAAATGTAACATTTTACATAATCTATACTTTCATAATATATTCATAATTTTCTTTAATCCAAAATAGATCAAGATTAATGCAAATTCCAAAAGTTGTTAAGTTGTCATATTAATTGTAAGTTCATGCAACAAACAGATTTTGAATGTTGTACGGATTCTGTCCGTACCGCTTCAGATAATTTCATATTAATATGTAAATACGTATTTACATATAATACTTTGAACTACAGTTATAACATAAAAACTATAAAATAAATGCTGAACAAAAATTTAAGGTTGTAAAACCATCAATAAATATCTTAATAAATTAATGTTTTGGGGCTTTAACAATAAACGACACTATGTTATGTGAATTAAATATGTCATAATATCTGATACTAACAAGTAAAGAATCAAATTAACTCGGACATTTGCCGTAACAAATTATGAAGGCGTTTCAGTGTTTAATTCATTCAATACAGATGACATGAAGCTGTGACTTTTCAGAATTGGCGAAGGATTATAATTGATTAGGATGAGCGGCGGTGTAGCCCCCCGCACCCCCC
>NW_013530088.1:0-2496 GCF_000836235.2 Papilio xuthus
TATTGGGGACAGAGCTTCCCTTGTGTTTTGTTGACTACAGAGTGTCCTATTCAGAAGACAACTTTCCAATAAAATTTACAATTAATTAAAAAAAAGTTAAAGTATTATTTTTAAAGATTTTATGTATTAGAGATTTACCTATATTTTTTTAAAGTTGGAACAATAAAATTCTTAATTTAAACCCTGCTGTATCATATGATGTACTTTACATCAACGCATTAAACAATAATTAGGGAGGTCACTAAATACACGTTTAAGATTATTATTTTTTGATATATCATAGGGCGGCAAACGAGCGAGCGGCCATCGGAAATCGCTGAAATAGCGAAGTGACCGTTGCCCATAGACATACGCAATTGCATATGCGTTGCCTACCTTTAATCGACGGAGGAGAGGATGCACAGAAAGAAAATATTTTCCCTTCCCATGCATCCTCTCATTAGATTATTAATCTGCCTACAACTTAGCGCCAATGATAAGTAAGAATTATGACGTTAAATAAATCGAGGAACTTAAAAATTTTTATAACAAGAATATTAAATCACGCTGTATACAGATGGCAGTATGTTTGCAGACGCAAACTCCTTATGACGGATGTGACCCGTAATACTGAGCGAGAAACATTTAAACCTTATTCGCTCCCTGTTTATAGTGGTGTGAAGATATACCGCTCAAGATAACAATATAAAATGTAAGTATAGAAGCTGTAGCATTCGTTGTGCTATATTTGGCTCGTTCACGTACCGACACGTGTTGCCGGCTCAAAGGTCTGACATCGACTGACGTCCCCTCTCTCCGGCATGTACTTATGGCGTGTACGCTCGAGACAAACAACACTACGTTTACGCATACACTACATCCCTTCCTTTTTTTAATATATTTAATCTTGCTAAGTATAGGTACTTGTATTCTAAAACTATCAATTAATAGAATACAAGTATACATAATATTCGATTTTCTAACTTTCTCTACACTTCTACATGTATATCCATTTTGTAAGTTTAATAAACTTAGATTCAATAACATTTTTCTATAAATTCACTTAATAATTATTTTCACAACAACTGCATAGATATTTGTTACCATCCTATACTTATCTTCCATGTTTCCATTATTTCTTCCTTCCATATATGCTCTACTTCCTTCCATTTGTTATTTAGAACGCGCCAGTGTCCCTTAATTCATTTTAAATAAACTTATTTTCGTCTTGGCATTTGTCACGTTAAAATATTCCGAACTTCAATATCGCCATCAATACCTGTCTCTACCGTATGGGAAGCAGGGTTTTAATTGACGCTTACTTTGTTTTCTTTGTGTAAATTATTAATGTCGAAGCCAAATATTTTGCTAAAAAGATATGTTTAATAATTAACAGTACTTAAAAGTACTTAACAGTTTGAATGTATCCTAGACGTGATAATTTACGCTAGTAGTAATAATAAAATTTTACTCTGTACTATGAATGCTATGCACTGTAGACACAGTACTAGTTGGTTGGAACACCAAAAGCTGTGCCCGCGACTTCGCTCGCACGAAATACTGACTTGGATAGCATTTCAATCACTTAGGCTAATCACTTAATATTACTAAGTTTTATACTGAAACATATTAAACCCACTAAATACTCGCACAAAATTCACATATTCCAATACATCAAAATCAGTCCATGACAATGGTCCCAGGCTCCCGTCCATCAATGTACCAAACCTCATCCAAATTGGCCCAGCAGTTCCCGCTTGAAAGAAGGTCAGATAGACAGACAGACAGATGAAGCCACCCACGCATCAATAAGAATGTTCTGTCCCTATATTATGGAATAGTCAATGATAATTTTCTTTTTCTAATACATAACCTGAAAATGACTAACTTACTATGTTAACAATTTAATGTTTCTTCTCCTTCAAAGATGTTATATTTTCTATTGAATGAAGGTTTCAAAAGTCAATATTTTATATTTAATTACCAAATTTATTTCCCAGCTTATTTGAGATCTTTCAACCCACAACACAGTCACAGTCACTGACGGTATTCAATTATGTTGAACTTTATATTTAACTTGATGGACAATATTTAAATGCCACTATAAGTTTTCAATTTATCAGATGTTCAACCTATATGTAACAATGAATTGCTAATGACTACTCTGAACATAGTAAAAGTCTTTTTCAATATAAGCGTAACATAAATAAACATAAAGAGACAAACTCTTTGTCCCTTCTTTTCACAGGTCAGCAAATGAACTTGTCATTGCCGTTTATTCTCTAATGTTATTTACAATCAAACAGTAGCTATTATGTATGAAAATAGTTAAGTTAGTAGAACTAAGCGATAGCATTTTATTCCACAATCGTTTTTTTTTTCAGCTCACAATAATCCAAATGGAATGCCATTTAAAAGTAAAATTATATGTCAACAAGATCTCTCTGATTTTAAACACACTTTTAGGCGGTGTGCTAAAGTCGTTTTAATAAGTCGATAGTGCGATTTTGGTTCAAT
>NW_013530088.1:4371-5525 GCF_000836235.2 Papilio xuthus
AGAGTACAAGCGATCGTACAAACCGAGTTCTTTTTTCTTTGCATTTTTTGCAATTTCTCCATCGCTGACCTAGTGATTGCCATTCGTCGCTTTATCTCGTCTATACAACCGCCGCTGTTCGTGCGAAAGTTGAAAGCGAAAGTGCGAAAGTATTTACACTTTATTGGAGGTGACTGTACCTATGTTATTGAAGTTATGTATACACATAAAGTTGACCGAGATTAACATCGCCGAATGCTATTATTCATCTACATACTATTTGTCAACCATAGGTCGAAGACAGTCTTAAAAATGAATTTGATTATTGTTTTTGGTCGAAATCATGACAATATATGTATATGTCGTGGATATACTACCCTCGTAGTAAAGTAATGTTTATTTTATCATTGTAATAATTCGATATTTTCTTTTCTTATTCATTATTCATTTCCTGCTTCATCAATAAACCGGAATTAATTTGTCGCTTGCACATGTATTTCGATGTGACATCGTAGTGCACTTTGTAGTGAACAACTTAGACGGACGAGCACAGCAATGGATCTGTTTCTCCGATAGTCAAATATTGTGATCTTATTTCGATATTCAATTGGTTAAGTTTACATCCCGAACCGTTTTTAAAATATTCACGGCTAGGAACAACTTAAAGCCACGTTTTACAAATAACTATCATATGTAAACAGAGAAGACTGTTGCTATTTTTGGCAATCCATTACCTACTATTTAATTTTTTTTTTTTGTAAGGTAAGGCAAAATAATTTAAACAATACTTTCGTCCATCAATTACTGAAATGTTATTTTTTTACACATTGGTCTTCTCCTTCCTTTTTTTTTCAAATACAATTTATTTCCGTACTCACGGTTTTATCCTCGTCGCCAATGTAGCATTCGTTGTGCTATATTTGGCTCGTTCACGTACCGACACGTGTTGCCGGCTCAAAGGTCTGACATCGACTGACGTCCCCTCTCTCCGGCATGTACTTATGGCGTGTACGCTCGAGACAAACAACACTACGTTTACGCATACACTACAGAAGCAATGCTTAAAATTGCTTTAATGAACGTCGGTGGCTCAGGGGTCAAGTACTTGACTTGTAATTTGCATGTTGTGGGTTCGAATCCGTTCCGTTCGAATACGTTAATCCTACGTTCTTGCG
>NW_013530089.1:0-530 GCF_000836235.2 Papilio xuthus
ATCCAGACCGCGGCGCAGTGGAAGATCGACGTAGCCATAGTCGCCGAGCCGTACTACGTCCGCCCTCGCGATGATTGGGCGGGCGATCGGGACGACTCGGTGGCTATCGTCGCCTGGCGGCGCACGGGCCCCGAACCCTTCGACAGTGTAGCGAAGGGTCACGGTTGGGTCCTAGCGTCGCTGGGCGGCGTTGCAGTGATCGGGGTGTACTTCGCGCCGAGCAGGAGCTTTGCCGACTTCGAGCGGATGCTCGCCGAAGTCGGCGCTCTTGTGGCCGATGTACACCCCACCCCTGTGGTGGTCGCCGGAGACTTCAACGCCAAATGTAGTGCGTGGGGTTCTCCGGCGACAGACCTCAGGGGTGAGACGCTGGCGGATTGGGCGGTGTCCACGGGACTCGTCCTCCTTAACAGGGGGACGGTCCAGACGTGTGTGCGGAGTCAGGGCGGGTCCATCGTGGATCTTTCCTTCGCGAGCCCCGCCCTGGCTCGACGCACGCGGAGGTGGAGAGTGGAGGAGGGGGTGGAGAC
>NW_013530091.1:0-500 GCF_000836235.2 Papilio xuthus
AATTATTTGCCATGGATGTCATATTATAATAGATAAGATTATTTTTATATTTTTAGATGGCACACTGCATACACTTCCGATTTCAGTATCACGGACTACAGGAGTGAATTTAACAACTGTAACTGGCAACACTAACAATATCAATTTTGAAATACCTGAAGATATAAAAATACCAAAACAAGAAATAGTAGTTAAAATTGATACAGGAAAATCGTACGATGATATTAAAGTGGCTAAAACATTAAATTTGGAAAAAATACAAGAAACATCAACGGAAAATATTAATGTTACAAAAAGTGATAACATTGAAAAAGTTAGTTCGCCTGATCGTGTTGCAAAATTCCTTCCAGAGAACGTTCCTAAGTCTGCGACTTTACCTGATAAAGACTCAAAGGTTACATCTCCGGAAAAGACTGGTAATAAAGTAGTAGTCGGAGGTCCAAGTACCTTAGACCTATCAATATCAGAGAAGGTCAATTTGACCACAGGACCTGGTTCTC
>NW_013530092.1:0-1060 GCF_000836235.2 Papilio xuthus
GTGTTATCCAAGGGATACCAGTTGACATATTAATAGACAGTGGATCAACCATATCTCTTATCTCATAATCAGTTGTTAATTATTTTAAAGGTGTAAAAATTCCCTCTTATCATATTCTTCAGGGTATTGGAATGAAAGATGTAGAATCTCAATATTACATGACTTTAAATGTTGAATTTGCTGAAATCACTTTAGAAATTGACTTTCATATTGTTCCTAATCAATATATGAACACACCTGTAATAGTAGGAACTGATGTATTAAATAGAGAAGGGGTTGCTTATGTGCGCACCAGAGGTAAGCAGCGGCTAATCAGAGTGGACAGAGCAAATGTAATCAAGTTGAACATGCAGGACCTTATAAATACAACATTGGAAGACAAAGATAAGGAACGCCTATTAGATATCATCAACCAATTTTCAAAATATTTTATCACTGGTACGGCTAACACTACTGTGAAAACTGGAACCATGCGCATACAATTGAAAAATGATATTCCTGTGGTTTATAGACCTTATAAGATGTCTCATAGTGAAAAGCTTCTTGTACGAGAAATAATTAATGATCTTAAAGAAAAGAATATTATTCGTGAATCAACATCAGAATATTCCAGTCCAATACTCCTTGTTAAGAAGCGTGATGGCAGTGACAGGATGTGTGTGGACTATCGAGCTTTAAATTCGAATACATTCAAGGATCGCTATCCATTGCCATTAATAGATGATCATATAGACCGCCTGGGAAAAAGCATTTACTTCACAAGTCTTGACATGGCTACAGGCTTTCACCAGATTCCAATGGATCCAGAATCTATACATTTGACTGCCTTTGTGACACCTGAGGGTCACTATGAGTACCTGAAAATGCCTTATGGCCTATCAAATGCACCAGTTTTTTATCAGAAAATAATAACAGAAACCCTACGTACTTTTATTAATGAAGGAAAAGTTTATGTGTATATTGATGATGTACTTATCCCAAGTATGACAATAGACGAGGGATTGAGAAACCTTCGCAATGTTTTACAGACACTTACAGAAGCAGGCTTTGCAATCAATTT
>NW_013530093.1:0-1084 GCF_000836235.2 Papilio xuthus
GTAAGAACAATGATGTCTGGATTTATTGCTACTCTCGAAAGAAGTAATAATAATCCGTTAAAATTACACGAAACACTCCTTATATTCTGTGTGAGAATCTTTAGTTTATGTGTTGGTGATTTTATTAATGAGTTACATTCTTCAGGTACGGAGGTTTGTGACTTTGATGGTATAATATTATCGATGTTATCATTAATTATTGAGATTGTGTGATCCATTATAAATATATAGAATTTAATTGTAGGTAACTGTAAATAAGTATTCGTTTCAAACAATGTGTGGACATAATATGTTCAGGGCTGACTGTTTTATAAATTATTATCAATATTTTATTATGTACCTTACTACATGTCAATAGAGGTTCAATTTGATTAAAGCATATATTATTATTGTGAAAAGAATACACGTGTTGTATTATGAAGTAACAACAGAAATTATCATTAAGTTGATAGAACTGGAGGAATGATATTGCAATTTTACTGTAATATCTAGTAACTGTATTAGATGTTAATATAAAATTGATCTTTATAACATTGTAAATAAGATAGTTAATATTAAGATTTATTCTGAAACATGTTGCAACATACTTATATACATTGATAATGTTATGTGTAATAGAATCACTTAAATGCATCGTAAATAAGAGTAATATGGCACATAGATTGCCACTTTCAATATATTTATTTGTAAATTTTTTATACATGAGTTGTTTATAGTGGTCCCGTACGGTAGATTGCAGTAGTAATAATAGGCGGTACAGTGTATCGGTGTTTACATAGTACCAGTGTTTACAAGTTAAGCTTAAGTAATAAAGGACATTAATGTCATGTTTATCATACTTGTATGGTATAAGGATTTGAGAACAAAGGTGCGTTTTATAAACGTGCCTAGCATCGTACATTTCTATGATGGGGTAGTAGCGTGTGTAAATATAAGAGTGACGTAGGAATGATTGGAAGTTAATTGTGGTTTTCAGTGTGTACTGTTTTTTCTGTACTTTGTGACTGCTGCTAGCACAACCATTTTAGCCCAAGTATTGGTAAATTCGACAACGACTGTAGACGTGATGGAGTCTTTTTTAGCT
>NW_013530095.1:0-1133 GCF_000836235.2 Papilio xuthus
AGACCTGCAGCGCCCACAAGGGGGCGTTATCGCCCACTTGGGAAAGACTGACACATTCGCGTTTATATTAGGTTAATATTCGAAAACACGCTCTTACGTATAGGAAACTTAAAATCCCTAAAGATTTAATAAAATCTCTTTGGTAATTCCTAATTTTAAACTAAACAAGCTTGATTTCTATCCACATTAGGAGACTTGCTAAGTGGAATTACGCTTTCACTTTAAGCAAATTCGGCAAACAATCTTTAAAGTACTAACAAACTGTTGCTCCATTGTTTGCGTGCACCGAATTACGCGCCATTTGACTAATTTACGCGCCAAAACAACCATAGATTAGAAAGTGCTTGTCAAAGATTAGTTATAGGTAAAATATAATAAGTAATTATGATTGAATTCATTTATTAAAAAAAAAAACTTTATTTACAAAGATAAAGTTAACATAAAAATTGGATTAATTTTTTTCTTATATTTTTTTCAGGTAAGAGTACTGTTCTTTACTACTATTAGTACTTTAAACTGTCATTTGGATTTGTAAGTATTATTTTATTTACTTATTTTAACATATATTTAGTAGGACCAATTACATTCATCATCAGCTCACTATACTCAACTGAAGAGCTCGGAGCCTACCCTAAGTTAGTGACTAGGCTTTAATCAACCACGCTGGCCAAGTGCGGGTTTGTTGACTTCTCACATATATTTGAATTTTTTCTCAGATATGTGCAGGTTGCATCACGATGTTTTGCTTCACCGTAAGAGCGTAGGACAAATGTACGTATGTAAATTGAAAATCGAAAAAGCCATTGGTACATGGTGGGATTCAAACCCTGCAAATTACAAGTCTAATGCTTAACCGCTTAGCCACAGACCCTTATTGTGACGTTAAGTACTATTTAAATCTATAAATAAAATATAGTTACTTCCGTGTTGAACAAAATAAACATTTATTTAAAACATCTCATGCATTGTTATGCGTAAAACTTAACATATTCATTGTACCAACATTTCCCAACAGGGTCCGTCCTAAAGCATATTAATTAGTAGACTTTAGAGTTACTCAATGGACGACCATTCCTTACTGATTCAAAGTACGTCCTAATATGAATAAATCGTGAACAAACATCAATGACCTA
>NW_013530096.1:0-578 GCF_000836235.2 Papilio xuthus
ATTCAATCTCATTACTTTTTTGCTTATATCATCATCATCCCTCCTCATAACATGTCCAAACCACGGTAATCTTTTACTCCTCAATTTCCCCATAAAATATATATAAAATCATACCATAGATATATATCCATGGACAAACTCAAGTGTCAAGATCGTATCGATCACAGACAATAAAACCTGATCGGAGCGACCACAGACAATCACAGATGCATAACCCGTTAAATCTATTTCCATAGACAAGAACGATGTCCGCATTGGCGTGGTCCCAACTATCTGGCCAGTCTGCCGCCGGAAAGCGATAATATTAGCTGCACTTTGATGTCATCCGATTACTTGGGAATCGGAGCGTGTTAAACATCGAATACGGCTGTTTAATCAATATTAACATCAAGAGAATCGATTTGGAATCGATTTTCGCATCACCAAAATGTAAATTAGTAGCCTATTTGTTCCAGGTTGTGTTCTACATCTATGTCAAATTTTAGCGTGATTCGTTCAGTAGTTCTGGAGATGCCTTCTAACAAACATCCATCTAAACATTCACATTAATGTTAGTAAGACAGGCTAAGATGATACTT
>NW_013530097.1:0-505 GCF_000836235.2 Papilio xuthus
ACAATTTTCTTACAAGTAATTTAAATTTCAACACAGGTACTTTTCCCCAAAATGATGCCTCCTAAACTCATTATTTTTCCTCGTTAAGGAATCTATAGGTTACACATCTATGGAGAATAGTAATAACAAAAGAGTTAAAATGCGGAATCTTTAGGTTCATGATAATTTTATGAATTTATTTCAGAAGTAAAACTTAAATATTGTATTCTATTTTTACAGTACATAATATTTAACATGACTTGTACATTTGCAATGTTTTGATAGGAAAAGTTTGGATTAGGGGACTATTTGGAGCGTCGGCAGTGCAGTTGGCGCTTGACCAGATCATATTTTACATATCCAGGTACGATCTCCGCTATATAGTAATGAGTTCTTCGAATTTCATGATAACATCCATCAGACATTCTTACTGTAATTACAAATTGCATACAACAGCATATTAATTCAAAGATATGTGCGAAGTCAACCAACCCTCACTGGCTCTGCATTGTTGAATAAGACCTAG
>NW_013530098.1:0-999 GCF_000836235.2 Papilio xuthus
CTTCCCGACGCGACTGAAAGTTTATTAGGGATGAATTTTATTCAGGAGTTTGGCGTGTTACTCGATTTTGATCTCGGTACGTGGTCTGTGAGACATGATAGGACTCCTCAACCTATCATTTTTGAAACTCGCTCTTTTAAACCACTTCATTGTTCGTCTGTGGGTCTTCGCAGTGACGAAGGTACCCATCTGGTTTCAGATGAACGACAGCAATTATCTGACCTCCTGAATGTCTACGAGGACATTTTTACTCCGGGGGGAGGACCTACTCAATTTGCTGTTCACCGAATCGATACTGGAGATGCCGCGCCAATTGCTAGCCCGCCATACAGGGTTAATCCTGCGAAGGTTGAAGCAGTTATGAAAATGAAGCCTCCGACGAACCTGAAAGGGTTGAGGACATTCTTGCAAACTTGCGCGTGGTCCCGCAAGTTTATTCCGCAGTTTTCAGATATAGCGCGGCCCTTGTCGGACTTGACAAAGAAGAATCGACGTTGGCAATGGGGGGAGGGAGAGCAACGAGCTTTCGACGAGCTGAAGCTTCGGTTAACCACTAACCCAATTCTACGCCAACCAAACTTTGAAGAGCCGTTTACTCTACGAACCGATGCTAGCGGATATGCGTTAGGCGCCGTATTGATGCAGGGTGAAACCTCTAAGGACGAGCGTCCAATAGAGTACGCCAGCAGGCTGCTGACCCCTGCTGAGCGCAATTATCATACTACAGAGCGAGAAGCCCTTGCAGTTGTGTGGGCTTTGGATAAATTCCGCTCGTACATAGAAGGAAGTCACGTTAAGATAGCTACGGACCATCAACCGTTAAAGTGGCTTTTGACTCTGAAGACGCCTAGTGGTCGTCTGGCCAGGTGGGCCATGAAAATACAATCGTACAATATGGACATTGAGTATAATCCTGGAAATGTAAATGTCGTCGACGACACTCTTAGTCGTCCTGTTGATGCTTCGGTGGAAGTGACCGAAGAAGCCGAATCATGTAGT
>NW_013530098.1:2335-3194 GCF_000836235.2 Papilio xuthus
GAAAATTAGTTAGCCCCGGTACACGGCGTTTAAATTCATATATATATATATATATATATATATATATATATACGAGTATATCTCCCTTGATTCGTCGACGTATTGCAATTTTTTTTTAATTTATCGAGTAAAAGTAGATTATAAAGAATAAGGCCGATTGCACACGATGATGAAAACATAAGTAGAGAAGCTTTATGTAACATATATACATCGGCAAATCTAAACTTATGTATAATACTGTTATGTCTTTATACCGTAAGCCAAATGATTTCAATAACGGACAAGATGCTAATTGAAATTAATTGGATTAGAGATAATGCAATGTTAATTAATTTTCTAAGTAATCGGATTATATAAATTCCAATAATCTCCTAGTCAACGCTTAATGGTTTTACTTACATATTTATAACTTTAAATACACTTAAGAATCTTCATTAGCATAACTAATATTATAAATGCGAATTCTTAGATGGATGGATGGATGGATGTTTGTTTGAAGGTATCTCCATAACGGCTGAACGGATTTGTATACATATAGAACATAGTCTGGAAGAACATATAGGCTACTAATTATTTTTTTTATTTCCGCGTGGATGGAGTTGCGGGCAACAGCTAGTATCTTTATTAAAACATCGGTCATTATAACTTATACATTTTAGAGTTTTAAGTTTTCTATAACGTTAAATGTCTTATTTATTTTCTTTCCGTTTCAAGCACTCAGCGTCGTTAATTGCTTATTGAAAAGTTTCTTTTCACAGAAACGTGAGAAATAACGATTGTAGTTTTTGAAATGCCACCTCGAACGCCCTAGGGGTGACAACGAAACTGCATCTGAATAACGAGAATTGGACTCGTCTAA
>NW_013530099.1:0-1054 GCF_000836235.2 Papilio xuthus
ACCAGAAAATAAGAAAAAGAATATTAAATCACAAAAAAAAATAAGAAGAGAAAAATGGTGCGTATATTTACATACACCTTACGCTTTAATGTTTTTCCTTAAAACATCAGATCAGTATGTCTTTATAGAAAAATACTAGCTGTCGCCCGCGACTCCGTCCGCGTGGATATATAAAAAAACTTAATTAGTGTAGCCCACCCATCCATCCATCCATATCACATCCATCTAAACATTCGCATTTATAATATTATTATAGTAAGTTAAATAAAAAGCAGCTCTTCAAGGCATAAATAGTATCCTATGTCCGTCTCCTGGCTCTAAGCTACCTCCTCATCTTCAACTATATCGGTAAAGCCGTTCTTGAGTTATAAATAGTGTAACTAACACGACTTTCTTTTATATATATATATATATATATAGATGATATGCGTAAGAAGGGTGTGAATTCAGATATAACGGCTGACTGGTATATGTTGGTGTAGTACATACACTGCTGACCCTCCGTAGCAAAAATGGTAGAATAAAGATATTATTTTACTATACAAGTGTATCCAGTTATTGATTTACATATCACTTGACGAATGAAAACAGTACGTTATTTAAGGTACTTTTAATATAATAGCTACAAAGTTAAATTAATAATTAACAAATAAATAATGCTAAAAATGACTACAATATCCGCTATAAAAATAATACCACTTTCACTATAACTATTTCTGTTTCTTTGGAGTTTTTTTTCCACCTTTCTTAACAGGAGGTGGTGGTGGTTCGGGAGGGGGTGAGGGCGGCGGCGTGGGCGGCAGCTTGCGGTCTGGCCACTTGCGCTTGAAAAAGTCTATCATGGCCGCCATGTTTACAGTTGTTGACTTATTTCTAAAAGGCCCTGCAAATAAACTTGTCAACTGATTTGCTAAGTCTTCTTCCAAGGGCAATCCACAATCCTTCAGTGCTTTCAGAAATGGTTTCGTAGGCATTGGCTCTTTGTCTAATTTGTATAACGCCATTACTATTAGCGCTATATCGACGTGATGCTTTTTGAATTTCGTTCTGCAAA
>NW_013530101.1:0-721 GCF_000836235.2 Papilio xuthus
ACTATAGTTTACTATAAAAAGTCCCTGCACTGTGTACCGATTGACACGCCCTCGTTAACGCACCTAGAGGCCTCGATCTGTCAGTTAGCCATGACTGGCCACTCTCCCATAACGATAGCATCAGTTTACCTCCCTTGTAAAACAAGCGCAACTATTTTACGTTCAGACTTTGAAGCCCTCCTGTCTATAGGAGGTGCTACAATCCTTGCGGGCGATTTCAATAGCAAGCACACCCGATGGAACTCTACGAAAATTAGCAAACGAGGCCGCGCGCTGGACTCACTATCAGACACACTTGATTTTGAAATCCTAGCGCCCATAGAGCCCACCCACTATCCTCACGTAATAGAGCACACACCGGATGTGCTTGATATTGCAATCGTCAAAAATGTTAACCTAAATCTATGTGACATTAAAGTGATTCACGAGCTTCACTCGGATCACAGGCCAGTACTACTACGGCTAGGGCCATCCGCACCTACCGCTACCCAATATAAAACAGTAATCGACTGGCATATGCTCAGCACTAAACTTAAAAATTTCAACTCGACCCACTTAGATGCCATACCCGACCAACTAAATACTGAGCTAGACATGGATACCGCGATCGGCTCTCTAACGAATCACGTCCAAAACGTCATAGACAACTGCTCAACGCAGGTGCCAGAGACCAATAACCATCGTTGGGCTCTACCACCAGACATTAGGGACCTGTTGAGAC
>NW_013530102.1:0-3245 GCF_000836235.2 Papilio xuthus
GAAGCCGCGAGCTATCGGCTAGAGTAAAATTAGCCGCGGCAGAATTAAAATTGGCTCGCATACAGATAGAGCTGGCAGAATGCGAGAGCGAGGACTCAACAGGGGAAGACTCAAAAGAACATAATTATAATGACTGCGCATCGCTGCTAAAGATACGGGAACCATATGAAGCCCAACGATGTCAGATACGTCTACCGGTAGAAGAGATAGTCAATGAATGCACATCGCTGCGATATATAACGTATGAAACATTGGACCAGCGATGTGACGTATACCTACCGGAAGAAAATATAATCAATGACTGCACATCATTACAAGAAATTCAGCGATGTCCGCAGATATTATCAGAAGATTTGGCAGTCGTGAGTAACGAAAGTTGTTGTGCTTCGAGCGCTGTAACTGGCCGAGCACACTCTCCGACTGATTTTGAACTAGAAGATCGCCCCCGCTCGGAATTTACAACTTCGGGTGTGAAGGCATTGAAATGCGAAGTTACGATTCGAGGTACAAACTACGCATCGAGAGAAGATACGCAGCAATGGAAAAGCTGTGATGAAAATAAGCGCAGAAAGACGTCCGTCAAAAATAAATTGTCATGTATTATGGCGCTTGTGAAAACTGCGCACAAGCGATTGACGGACGGACAAATTGAACGCCTCTTAATAAGAAATAAAAATGGAGTTATGTCAAATTCGTCCGATGAACATGTTACAAGCTATAATAGCAAGAAGAAAATTAATAGAAAACGGACAAAGCAAATGAAAACAGCATTCGAAAAGAAGGAAGTTAAAATAGCGACTCTACCAAGTCGACCGTCGCATGACTCCCAGCATTCATCTCGTTGGAAATGGAATTGGCGCATGAAACAAAGACTGGGTACACCACCGGAAAACAAGTGTATCTCAGGTTCAACACAAGCCACAAGCCGCCGTGTACAAGGCGATGTGAAAAGGGCCAACGAGAACATACCGAGAAAATTGTCTTGCTGGAATAACATACCAAAATGCAAGCGAATGCGACGTTTCATGAGGGATATGGGCTACTTCGACCATTCAACGCAATACGCTACTCTGTTACAAAATAGCGTACATTAACACTGGACGTAGAAGAATCATAGACGTCAATACAAAAGGCGGTGTACTGGAAAAGACGAGTTTGAAGAAGTTATTGGTGCCTACAGCGTCGCCAAATTAAGGGTGGTGCTACGCACGAGGGGGAGATTGTTGGCGACGAATATGTTTATTTTGAATTAAAATAATCAAGACGTCGAGTATACATTTATCGTCAAAATGATAATTGGCTTTTTTAAAGGAACGGGCATCAAAAGGATTTTTTTGTACTTGAGCAATAAAGAGATAAAGATAATTTTAAAATACGAGAAACGAAATGTGCATTCCTTAACAACAATAGAGCTGCAGATTGGCTATTTTACTGCAGCCATTAGAGCAAGGAATTTTTGAACTTTAAAATATTAAACAATAATAAAATTGAATGTTTCTTGAAATTTGACAATAGATGCAAAAGACGGCCACGGCGAGGGAATCATAAAATGTTTTAAGTTTATTGCGCCTAATTTCTATAATGGCTTGCAAAATGTGCAAGAACCGTGGGACCAGATGCCAAGGAAGAATTGAAGTAAATAAGAAATATATAAAATAGTGATATTCGATATTAAGTGATACAGTGAAATAAGTATGTGAAATAGTGAGTGTCGCCACAATTGTATCCCCAGATAGAGTCACTGTAATATGTAAGTTTATGTAACTCGTGTACGTCGTATTTATAGCTCTTAAGGTACATCGCCACTATAATGTAAGTTTAATGTAAATTGTGTATAACCTATATCTTATCGTTGTCATTTATTGGATAGGTTATATTTAGAATGTACATTTGCGTAAATTACTTGTTATGTTTTTAATGTGTCATTGTCGAAGTAGCATCCCACTGCCCATACATGTTTATATAATTTTGAATACAACATTTATGGAAACAATTTTAATAATTCATACATCTTAGATTCATTGTAGTCTGTAAATGACGTTTGTATTTTTATGTCTAAGATGTCTTTGTATATTTGTGTTTAACCTATGTTTATCTCAAATAACATGATGTAGAATTTGTGTAATATAAATTATTTGTATTTTAATGTGTGTTAAAATAGTCTTATGCATAGGTTTTAATTGTCAATGTATGTTGTGTTCTATTTGTACCTATAATGTTTTAATTTGTAAACATTGTATGATTATTTTAAATAAAGATACGTCTAAAGGGTCAGTCAAACATGCGGGGGTCCGAGCGCTACCTGCTTAGCGCGCTTATAAATAGAGCGCCGTTCGGCGCAACACTCAGTCGCATCACAGCTTCTACCGAGACCACACGCACGCGTTTTGACTGACCCCGAGGAATTACACAATTTAATTTAAAGTGTTTCTTTTGGGCGATTTTCCTGCGTTTCTGGTCGTAGCAAAATTGGCTACTCTTTTGTGGGTCCTGGATCGGTGTTACCGGCGCAAAGTGAGGTCCGAGTTGCGTGCCGCAAGGTGCAAAACGAGGTCCCTTACTTTGTATTTTTATCACCGATCACCCAATTGGGAGCTTGTCCCAGGCAGCGAGTAGGTAGTGCCTTCACGGGTGCTACCTAGCTTCAAGCAGCCGAAACAATCGTTCTATTTAAAAGCGCTGACGATTTCTAAAAAAAAATATAGGATTTATGCGACATTCAATGCAAAACTCAGATATATTGTTAACTAGCAATTGGCCGCGACTTCGTTCGTGTTCATCTAGGGATACTGAAGCTTCCAAATAGTGAATTTATCAAACCGGTTCAGTAGTTTCGAAGCTAAGACAATGCAAACAAACAAACAATCAAATCTTTCCTTCTTATCATAGACATATCATTATATAAAATTCACGAGTCACAATTTTCGTTGCCATACTCCTCCGAAACAGCTTGACCGATTCTCATGAAATTTTGTGAGCATATTGAGTAGGTCTGTGAATCCACCAACATCCATTTTTAATACCGCGTGGACGGAGTCGCGGGCGACAGCTAGTAATTGAATATTAATCCATCCTCATTTATGTTATCTGTGACAATACATTAAAAACATTATTATGTACCTCATTTATTAAAGTGCAGCGTATTTTTAACGTACAAAGTAGAAAGGTTTTTCCAAAGAATGGACTTTAAAAGCCTATAAAAAAGTAAGCATGCAAATTACGTAATAGGCTTTTGCAAAATACGT
>NW_013530103.1:0-923 GCF_000836235.2 Papilio xuthus
TTTTTTTTTTTTTTAATGAAGGACAAAGCAAGGCGTACGTGACGCCAACAAATTGAACTTATTTCGACGGGCATTAGGAGACAGGTTTAGAAACTGTCTCCTTCAAACTGTGAGTTTTTGTCGGCTTGTATAGATATATATATTTTTTTTTGGATTTTATGATTATTTATGTTTTCTCTGTTAACTCTATGATTTTGAAGTTCTTAATTTTAACTCTTTAAAAACAAAATATATAAAAAAAATATTTTGTTGATAGAAGATACTTGCAGATTTCTGAGGATTCAATTCTCAAAAGTCAAGGTTGGTATCGTACCAGAAGCCTAACCACATTGTCTTGATTACCTAACACCAAATTATGCCATTTTTTAAATTAAAAATCTCCTTATTGTTCAAATCTTGCACAAAATTTTTAAGTGCATTATTTCCCTTGCGTCAAATAACGAACGAAAAATATACGTATTTAATAAAAATCCGTGTTAAAAAGTACAATTAATCGTGTTGTGGAAGGCGAGTATTGTCTCTGAAAGAGTTTCCAAGTCTCCTTGCTAATGGCTCGGAATGTAACACACCAGCTAATTGGATCGCTGTTCACAACTGCTGACCAAACAAAAAATATTTAAACCTGTCTCTAACAATATTAAATCTGTTGGGTAAATGTTTATTTTAATTATAAAACTTTGCATCGTGTGTATTTAATAGAAATTCAAACAAAACAGCATAACTTTAATGCACTTTTAATATAGTTATAATATTATAACCAACTACGGTTTTGAGGTTACATACTTGTAGACATTCGCGCAAATAACTAGATGGCGCCACTGAACACTCCCTATGTCATAAATCACAATCACAACGACGCTTCATGTAAAATAATCCGGACACATTAATATGTAAATGTTGCCACACTTACATCAATCTGGCAC
>NW_013530104.1:0-191 GCF_000836235.2 Papilio xuthus
AATATCTTTATTTCTTTATTTTAAAAATCAATTACATAGTCAATTACATAAAATTATATCACATTCTTTTCTTACATCTAGGTTAAAAAACATTAAAACAATTAAAAAATGTAAAATTAAAAGGTTAAAAAGTGAAATCTGTATACAAGTTAAAAACATTTTGAAATAAATCCAATAAAATAATAAACACT
>NW_013530104.1:363-1077 GCF_000836235.2 Papilio xuthus
CCGACAGACGGCGGAGGCGTCACTTTCCGTAGTAAACTCAACTGCCGCAGAAACAGTCGGAGAAACACTTTTCTCGACGACAAAGTGCAGGCAACTCGATCCGTCTTCACTTCACGACTATATTCGTACTAACTGTCAAAACGCCTTATATAAAGATGGTGCCTCGACCCCTCTCAGGCCAGGTGCTCTGCTCTGATTGGTCGTTACTTAAATTACGATAATAATGTTATTTAGTCTAGGAAAAACGTAACTTAAAAAGTAAGATCAAATTAAAAGTTATTAGAAGATTTTACAATATCAATAAACTTTAAACATTGCACACTATGCGTTAAACAGTAATTCAGTTGACAATCGCTACTTAATAACTTCCTACTTTAAATATAATCACAATGGCTTCCTCCGACATGGTAGGGTGATGCTAATATAAGATCCCGCACCCTCATTTTCGGGCCACACTCGCCACCGAACACTGAAGCTAGCGGAAGCTCTGCCCGTTTGACAAGCCAAAATAATTAATCATTTTAACTCTGATAGTTGATTAAGTTAATGTTGTATTTTTTGTGTTAATTTTAGTGTTAATTACATTTATTCAATTCTGTTAGTTTTCTTATTAATTCAAAAAGTACTGTAGTAGTGTATAAGAGATTGTTTTTTTAATTTTCCCTGCTTCTGATCCTTAAGATCATAAGTAGGATAGTGAAACTCCCACGTCCT
>NW_013530105.1:0-942 GCF_000836235.2 Papilio xuthus
GAAAACCCAAAAGAATTTTAACATTTCCAGTATAATTTAACTTGAATCTATACTAATATTATAAAATGGAAGAGTTTAAACGCGCTAATCTCAGGAAATACTGGTCCGATTTGAATAACTATTGGATAGTCCATTTATAGAGGAAGGCATTAGGCTATATAACATTACGCTGCGACTAATAGTTTTTTTTTATTTCCGCGCGGACTGAGTCGCGGGCGATAGCTAATATTTTATAAATTTAATCAAAGTTTTCCAGAAATAAAGAACTTAATTGTAAGTTAAAATAGAGGTGAATAAGTATATGTTACTATTGCGGTTCCTGATTAGTAAGCAAGCCGTGCTTGTTAAACAACTTCTCGTTGTAAAGTGAACGAACTTCCTTCTACGAACTGTTAACTTCTAAGTTACGTGATGTTAAGTGCCAACTTGTTTGTCATTCAAATACTTTCTCATGTAGTTGTAGATAGAGGGAAGTGGAAGATATTTACAATGAGAGCTAAGCCCACCAACGTATGAGAAACAAGATAGAAGAGGTTGTGAGAGAGAGAGAGTACCTTTAGGGTGCCGTACCTCAAAAGAATAAAAAATGTAAAAAAATACCATCTTCAATAAGAGAAAAGATTTTGACAGACAGACAGACGGACGGACAACGATATGATCTTATAAGGGTTTTTTTCCTTTCGAGGTACGGAATGCTAAAATATAGATTTATGTGTTTGTTACTAGTTTTACGTGTAATAAAAGTATAATTTAAGCTCATGTTATTTTTTATAAGATAGCTTTAAACCTTGCAAAGATTTAATGTCGATTTTCTTCTTGAAATATCTGACTTATCTACACTGTGACATCGTAACATTGTCGCGTGTCGTATTTGCTTCTAGAGATTTAATTTACCGCTTTTAATCATAGCAGGATAAAGACAAGCATCAAGCGTGCAACTTG
>NW_013530106.1:0-720 GCF_000836235.2 Papilio xuthus
ATATATATATATATATATATATATATATATATTTGAAGAAACCTTTTTTAAACTTAACCAGCACTAAGAAATTCCTATACTAATCAACTCTGTGTGTGGCCCTTATAGGCATTTATTAATTAAAACTCAACTCAACTTGAGGAACTTAATATTCTAAATATGAAGTTATTCCAAATTAACCAATTGAACGTTGCAATTAGAATTTGCTTATGGCGAATATAGATGATGAAAGTGGTAATAAAACAATGACAATTAGCTCAAGTTAGAACAATGAGAAAACAACGAGGTGTAGTCGGCATGTTGACTATTCATTATAACATCTCGCCCAAACACAAACATTGCACTGTTGTGTTATTAAGTTCACCCTGCTTTACAAACCGCGCTCCTAATTGTTGCTTAATTTATCTAGAAACATATATTAAATATTCGAATTTAAATATTAAGTAACTCAACTTCTGTTATCTAAGTTATAAAGAAAAAAAAGCAATCCAAAACATTAATTGAAGTCATAAAGATAAATTGTTCACAGAACCGTTAATAAATATATTTCAAAGTGTGATATTATCTAAAAAAAAATGTTTTGGAAAAGGAAACATTTGTCTCGATCAATACCAATTACATAATTAATAAATTACACTTAACAATAACTTACGTAGACGTAAGTTAATTTGATAAGTTAGGGGATTGAATTATCCTATTCTATTTAGAGGAAGACAAGTT
>NW_013530107.1:0-7114 GCF_000836235.2 Papilio xuthus
ACTACTTGTTGTACACGTAGGGCCACTACTTGTTGTACACGTAGGGCCACTACTTGCGGCACATGCAGGGCCACTACTTGCTTTACATGTAGGGCCACTACTTGCGCTACATGCAGGGCCACTACTTGCTTTACATGTAGGGCCACTATTTATGGTACATGTAGGGCCACTAGATGTGGCACATGTGCCTGTGACGTGACAGTAGTTGCGTGACTTAGCACAGCTGAGATAGTTCCCCGTCGCGTCGCGCAGAGGGAGGGCACCGCGCCGTGCAAGGTGTGCTACTCGTACGTGGAGGAGGGGCGCGTGTCGCAGCACATGCAGGGCCACTACGTGCGGCACGTGTGCCGGCTCTGCGGGCACGCTGAGGCGACTGTGCGCTGCGCACAGCTGCACGTCCAGACACACCATGAGAAGAAGTTGCCGAGCTCACTCATCAAGATTGGCGATATAAAGCAAGTTGAAAAATTGGTAAGTTAATTTTTTTAAGCAGCTATCTGTTTTATTAAGAAAAATAAGTTTTTGATACAGTGTTTTATTTTAGCGTCAGAAAAAGAAAAAAAAAGATACGTCAACGACAACATCAGATCCGAAAGGTTTAAGGAAATTGCTCTCTAAAACAACAATTGTTGGTTATCAATGTCTTGAATGTGATATGTTCTTTAAGTGAGTATTTTTAATATTATATGATTTTTAATTGTAAATATATAAGATTAACATTTGCCTTATTACTAAATTTTAAGTGAAACTAAGCACAATACATTAGTGAAAACTGCATTTAAATCGTTTAAGCCGTTTTTGTGATTAGCTCGCACAAACATACAGATGAATGTTCTGACAATGTTTTTATTCAGAAGTGTAGCTTAAGCTGTTTTGACGAGTAAAGTGTCATCCGATTTTCAAATTACAAAACTGTTATGTCCGCCATTTTGTGACGACCATTTTGGATTTTTCATAATCCTCTGTAACTCTACTAGACAAGATCTTTCATTTGACGCCCATTTTGGAGTGGGCAAAAATGTTAACATTTTATCCTCCAGGTTCTATTGGTGGGTCTTGGATTTAACGTAGTTTATTCTACGTTTATGTTGAAGTGGTTGTACAAAAATATGATCCCCCATTTTGTGAGCTTGATTTTTCATGGTGTATTGATTAACTGGCTGTCGCCCGCGACTCCGTTCGCGTGGATATATAAAAAACCTTAATTAGTGTAGCCTATGTGTTCTTTCAGACTATATTCTATACTTATGCTAAATTTAATCGAGATCCGTTCAGCCGTTCTAGAGATATCTTCAAACATCCAACCATCCATCCACATCACATCCATCTAAACATTCGCATTTATAATATTAGTAAGTTAATTAAAATGCAGCTCTTCAAGGTGTAAATTCGAAAAAAAATGAATAAATAGTATCCTATGTCCGTCTCCTGGCTCTAAGCTACCTCCTCAACAATTTTCAGTCATATCAGTAAAGCCGTTCTT
This sequence comes from Papilio xuthus, assembly GCF_000836235.2. Lineage (NCBI taxonomy): Eukaryota > Metazoa > Arthropoda > Insecta > Lepidoptera > Papilionidae > Papilio > Papilio xuthus. The sequence goes on from NW_013530107.1 coordinate 1,484, forward strand.
GAGTTATAAATAGTGTAACTAACACCACTTTCTTTTATATATATAGATTAGTAATTTTTTTTTATGTATTTACTATATGTATAATATATTCAGGAATTCTCGTGCACGTAAGGCTCACGTCGCCAGATATCACAGGGAGGGCTTGCAATGTGATCATTGTAAGAAGAGATTCGTCAACAGAACTACTTTAGTTACACATCTCAAGTAAGTTGTATACAGGGTGTTTCATGTTCCTTTATTATTATTTTTATAGAATATTTTTTAGTATATTTTCTTACATATTTTTTGTGCTTAATTATAGTAGTGAGTGCCTATATGGTCATATTTTTTTAATTGCTTTATTACTTTTTTTCTATGTACGTATTTGGTCCAATGGTCAATATAATTCCCATTGAATCGGTCCAACGGGAAACATTTTTAATACGTAAAGCTAAAATTAATTTCCTAATTTTTTTTATCGTTTAAATGTAAAATTTGACATGTTTTTTTTTTTTATTAAAAATAAATCAACAGATTACACGAAGGTCCACCGCCGAGAGAGCAATGTCCGATATGCTCGAAACTGGTACGAACTGTGCAATTGAAATATCATATACAAAGACATCAGAATAAAGGCCGGTACGAATGTACCGATTGTAACAAAGTATTCTCCTATCTCACAACGTACCAGGGACATCTCAAGTATTCCAGAGCGCATGCTTCAGAACAAGTACTTAAGTAAGTATACAGGATGTTAAATGCGTGGTTAGGCCCAGGGCGTTAAGTATACGGGACGATTAGGACGTAGTTAAGTCCAGGGTGTTCCAAAATATATGTATAATAACGTATACAGGTTGGTTAGAGCGAGGGATCCATGGCGGATGCTTCAGAATAAGTGTTCAAGTATACAGGGTGATTAGGAAGCAGTTAGGCCCAGGGAGTATGCTTCAGAATAAGTGCTCAAGTACACAGGGTGCTCAGGGCGTGGTTAGGCCCAGGGCGTTAAGCATACAGGGTGATTAAGGCGTGTATTTCAAAATATATGCTCAAGTATACAAGTTGGTTAGGGCGTGTTGAGCCCATGGCGTATTCTTCAGATTAAGTGCTCAAGTATACAGGGTGGTTAGGGCGTATTCTTGAGAATTCGTGCTAAAGTTAGTCGCGGGCGACAGCTAATTTTAATATAATGCTACAAAAAGAAAAAAAAACTTAACTAGTAGTCTATGTGTTCTTCTAGACTATGTTCTACATCTATGACAAAATTCAATAAAATTCATGAAATTGTTCTGGAGATACATTCTAACAAACATCTAAACATTCGTATTTATAATATTAGTATTTTTTCCCCTTCAGGTTTCCTTGTCCGATGTGTAACAAAGGTTATCCGACTAAAGAGGCGATGCAGGATCATTTCAACTATCAACATCTCGGCAAAACATCGCATAAATGTCCACTATGTGATAAGGTAAGATGATTACTGCTCCTATATATCTCTTCTTATTCCTTCCACTCTAAGGAATCGGTATTGGTCTTATAAATCTTAAGGTTTTGGATATAAAATTATATTGTCTGTATGTAATCAAACTGAAACTTTAATATTAATGATATATTTGCGTTACTTATACACACTGGCTATTTATTTGAAAACTTGCTTAGTTGAGGAATTGCTATTATAAAATGGCAGGCGCTTTGTGCGCAAATTCCTTTTGTTGATGAATTGCTATTATTATATGGCAGGCGCATTGGCGCGTAAATTCTTTTTGTTGATAAATTGCTATTTAAAAATGATAGGCGCATTGGTTCAAATGCCTAATTGTGGACATACTATTAAAGTTAAGTTTCTAAACGAATTAATATAATAATGATTTACTTTTCAGCCTATAGCGTCTCGAGCTAACGTAGAGCGTCATCTAATGAGGGTACACGGAGAAAAGAAGGAGAAACCAAAGAACCACGTCTGTCAACAATGCGGGAAAGCATTTACTGTGAGTATAATACTTTACAGAGCGTTAGTGGCTCAGCAATGTTACATATGTACATTTATCGTATGTTGTTACGTTGAAGGAAAACATCGTGATGCTGCACAAATCTGAGAAAGTCAAATGTGTGAAGTCTTGCACTGGTCTCACATAGTCATCACATACTCTCACTTAGGGTAGACTCTACCCTAAGTGGGGACTTAGAGGTAAAGATAATAATAATAAATATCTTTATTTTTCCAGGACAAGAAATCACTAAATCAACACGAAGTTATCCATTCCGGAGACAGACCGTTGTCTTGTAACATTTGCTATCAAACTTTCAAACAAAAAGCATCACTTTATACTCACAGGAAGCGAGTTCATAATATAACGCCTGCAAAACGAGTCGTCGAATTCATTGACAATGATAAAACGAAGGTAGATGTAAAAACTAATTGAGGGTAGTACAAGAAAGATTTGAAGGTTACAAGGAAATCCATCTTACTATTATAAATGCGAATGTATGGATGTTAGAAGATATCTCTAGAACAGCTGCATGGATCTTGAAGTGTCTGATGTAGAACGTAATCTGGAAGAACACATAGACTACTTATTAAGATTCTTTACTCCAAGCAGACGGAGTCGCGGACTACAGCTACTAAGAGATCAAGATTACTTTTTTTTTAATAAAACCATAAATCTAAGATATAATATTGATAAAAAGACCTTAATTTTTTTTGCTCTACTTATAGGAGGGTTAAATTTTTCGCATATACAGGATGTCCCAAAAGGTTACGTACATAGGAAGGGGGATGATAGGGGTGGTCACAAGCGTCACCAGGAAAATAAAATAAAAATTCCCCTCTGGGTATTAAAAAAAGTAAATGGTATTTTTTACAAACTTAAAAATTTTACACCTTCTGGGACAATTTTGTAACCGATGACCTACAAATATTGCTACATTTAAAAAAAAGCTATTATGTTATCGTCAATAACCCTTTATCAATATGAAATAAAGAAAACAATACAACTAACAAAGATTTTAAAGAAAATTAAAATTGCCCCAGAAGGAGTAAAAATTTTAAGTTTTTAAAAAATGCCATTTATTTTTTTAATACCCAGAGGGGAATTTTTATTTTATTTTTTCTGGTGACCCTTGTGACCACCCCTATCATCCCCCTTCCTATGTACATTACCTTTTAGGACACCCTGTATAGCATAACTGAACGTATATACTTTGCCCTCATATCAGTAGGGCAAAAAAAAATTCTTGGTTAAGTTTTGTAGATAAACACAAGACAAATGTTTTTTTTTTAATATTTAGTTTGTTCAAGTTTAGCGCCATCTATGGAGCAAATTAATTATTAACTTATAAAATATATCTTGTTCTATTTAAAAATGTATAAATAATATGTAATTAAGTAAATAAATATATTTAAAAATTATGGCTTTTTATTTTTAGAGATTTAACTCGAAAGGAAAAAAACGTAACTTTAACTTTTACTATCAAGAATCTTTTGCCTTGAATTATATTTAAATTTATCTCATCATCATCAGCTCACTATACGTCCCCACCGAGGGGCTCGGAGGCTACCCTAAGTTAAGGGTGACTAGGCCATAGTCAACCACGCTGGTCAAGTGCGGGTTGACTTCACACATATCTTTGAATTACTTCTCAGATATGTGCAGCATCACGATGTTTACCTTCACCGTAAGAACGTCGGATAAATGTACATGTGTAAATCGGAAATCCAAAAACACACTGGTACATGACGGGATTCGAACCCAGGACCTGCAGATTGCAAGTCAAGTGCTTGACCACTGAGCCACCGACGATCTAAATTTATCTACTAGGAACTTCTACTACTAACTTCATAAGACTTTGCAGCTCGATCAATCTCTTACCCATTCATCATGGTGGCCTTTTTTGTTTAATTATGTTTGGTTTTAAATAATTTTATTGTGAAATTATTTAGAAATGCTGTGTTTTTGTTTTTTTTTTAGTAAATTTTATTTATTTTCAACTTATATTAAAACTATTTTTCTTGAGATTTCACTTTTTCGTGTACTTTTTGATGTCCCTTTAACACTTGACTAGTCTGAAATTAAATGTATTTATGAAAAAAAAACAGTTTCCTTTAAAAAAAACTCAAAAACTACCCAACGATTATAGTAGTTTTTGAGTTTCAATTAACAATTATGAGTCGCACTCATAAACTTACTTTGAAACCAATGCCACATATTTCACACATATAGTCACGTTTTGTGATACCACTAATATGGCGTCTCATATGACACCGCAATGCACGAACACTGCAATACTGTAAAAAAACTATTTCTCAAAAAAACTGTAATAAGTTTCAACTCTGTGTTAAAAACTTTCAGACCTTTCTCGGACATCTTGTACATTGTAGTCTGTTCTTTTGAAGATGTATCATCTCATTATGTCTATCTCTTTCTTCACATGTTAAAAATCCTTTGCCGCAAGTGGGACAGCAATAACTAAAAAGACAATTCGTTTTGTTAACATCTTACTAATGCGAATGTTTAGATGTTTGTCAGAATATCTCCGGAATGGCTGAACGGAACTTGAAATTTTTAATATAATAAAATACTATATTGTGATAAAATTCAACAAATAGTTTGTTTTTATATGATTAGCATCATTTCATATACTTACTGTAGGTTACTGAGACTTAATACTCCGTTTAAAACATATTTTTATCTCTGATTTGTCAATGATAATAGTGATATGTTTTATACGCTATTGATTTCAGAAACCAACGGTTCTTTAAAAAATAAACAATAAAACAAATTTCTACATTTTAATCTCTTATTTAAGTTGAACTCTGATTGGTTTGTTAAACCATTGAAATAGGGACCAGCATAGGCTGGATATTAATCTTACTAATATTATAAATGCAAATGTTTAGATGTATGTTAGAAGTTGTTAGAAGATATCTCCGGAACAGCTGTACAGATCTTGATGAAATTAGTCATACATATAGAACATAGTCTGGAAGAACACATAGACTACTTATTAAGTTTTTATTTCCGGGACGAAGTTATGGGGTACAGTTAATTTAAAATGTAACTCACCGTAATAATTGTGGATCTATATGTCTTGATGAAATACGTATATGTTTGTTATAACTACAACTTGTTTTGAAGAATTTATCACACGGCTGACAATAGTGCCTGAAACTAAAAGACGGACCTCATTGAGAACACAAATCTGTCTATCTTACTCTATGTGGCGACTATATTAAGATTTTTTTTTTAAATTTTAACAATGTAAGTGTAACTCGTCTTACTAATATAATGCTAATGTTTGGATGGATGTTAGAAGTTATCTCCATACCTGTTGCATGCATCTCGGTGAAATTTGTCATAGATGTAGAACATACACACTACAATCCCTAAAATGTGTACATTTCCCTTGGGATATATAAAAAAACTCTGCAATGGTTCAACACATCTTAATGAAATTTGGTACACTTTTCAACCCTTTCATTTTTAAATTCACCACACCACCTGAAATCGCTGAAATAGCGAAGTGACCGTTGCCCATAGACATTTGCATATGCGGGCAAAACTAGTACTTAGTTATGTGAAGAAGTGTTTAGCCAGTATTATTTTTTAACTTGGAGGAAAACAGTTTGTCTATGGCTTATAATAATGATTGGAATCT
>NW_013530108.1:0-194 GCF_000836235.2 Papilio xuthus
TAGAAATTCAAAGATATGTGCGAAGTCAACCAACCCTCACTGGCTCTGCATTGTTGAATAAGACCCAGTCGCATTCTTGAGGGTAGGCTCCGAGCTCCTCAGTGGAGTATAGTGTGTCCGTATAGTGAGCTTGATGATGACGATTTGTTTTGCTTCAATGCATATTGTCTTGTTAGCAATTTTCTAAATATTTT
>NW_013530108.1:349-713 GCF_000836235.2 Papilio xuthus
AACAATAATGGTATTATTACGAAAGCAATGAGCATTATGTTGCGTTCTTAAAATATGTTCGCTTTAGTCAGAAGATTAAATAAAGTTGCAATTAACGAAATTGTTTTATTTTTCCAAAATTGTTTTCTCTCGAATAATACTTTCAAACGTCAAAACGGAAATTGACAGATTGATTTTTTAAGGTTGGTAGCATCGTAGACTTGTTCATAATATTGCTAGCATTGAAAATGTCAATTTTTATTCTCCGTTTGTGTATCTAATTAGTCAAGAGTCCCGTCTCTTATTTTATATACTCTTTGATGTAAGCCGTGAACTGATCTGCAGGTCATCAATTTCAGTTGAGTTATCCACAATTACTTATGTA
>NW_013530109.1:0-3777 GCF_000836235.2 Papilio xuthus
CGGGTTCCTGGCCCTCTTTCTGTATCTTACCTCCATCCTCAGATCATCCTTACTCAAATCTTTAACTAAATTTTTGTTCTGTTTCAGAATGGCGCTGACTATTTCTTCGTCTTTGATGGAGGTAAGTACATTCAGTAACTTTACTTGCGGGTCTTTGTTTTTAATGTCTACCACTTGCAAACCGTTGCCTACGCTCCGAAGCCTACTCTTAACTATTTCTAACTCACTTACCGTGCTACAACCCATGATCACTTTCCTATCCTTGGCCTTTCTCACACTATCCACTTTTATTCCATCCTCTTTCGCCCTAATCACCTTTCTGATTTTTTCCAGGACTTGGTCCCCGGTGTCTGTGTCGTCGCTCGAGGAGACCGCCACCGAGTGCGTGGCCGCTACACCAAGGGGCGGCCTCTGCGACGACCCTGCTGCTACGCTCGCGTAAGTGCCCCTTATTACCCTATTACCGGCTTGTCCAAGAGCGTCCCTTAAGCTTTCCATTTCTAGTCTGTTTCTCTCCAATAAATTTGTGTGTTCTTCTAGTTTTTTAATTAGGTCTTCCTGCCTTTGAAGATACTGATCAGGGGGGGCAGGGAGTGGTGTTTGCGAAATCAGAGAGCTAGAGCCCTCTTTTTCCGCGACCCCCCCCTGCGCCCCCTGCTCAGCATCTTTTCCTTCCTTTAACATCTTCAGCTCAAGTTCGGCTTCTTTGACAAGCCGGTACAGGGCTTCCAAGGCGCTGATGGCCCCTGCTTTTATCTCCGTCTTTATGTTCCTGGAGTTGGCCACGTGGGTTTTCCCAGTGACCAGGTGGGTCCGCGCTTCTCTTAGTCTGTCGCGGACCCCGGAGCTTTCTCCAAAGGAGGGGCCACCAGTTCCTTCCGCCGCCACTGTCTTATGACTGATTTGTAGGGGCACTATACGCTTACGCACAGCCCTAGCTACAGCTTTTTTCGGGGAGGTTTGGGTAGTGGGGTCCGCACCGGATTCCCACTCCCCAACACTCCTCCGGACACTCCGGACCTGAGCCTCTTCGTCAATATTTGGCGATGATGTTAAGTTTACTGTGTCGTCAGTCTTTTCTACTGGGCTCTGGTCCTGGGTGCCGCGTTTCTTCACCGGGGTCCTGATTGCAATCATATTTGGGAACTCGTCAAAAATTTAAAACTTAAACTAATTTGGTCAATAAAACCCCTAATTAGCTTAAATCTAAAGGCAATAGGCCGTGTCAGTAAAACTTACAACTAATATAACGGGCAATAGACCCTGTCAATATCAATAAACTTATAACTAATATTGCGGGCAATAACCCTAACAATATATTTTTTTAAAACTAAACTTATATCTAATAATACTTTGTCGGGCAAAAGCCTCGTCAATAACTTGTTAAAAAGTGTTTAAAACCTATAGCTAATATTCCGGACAAAAGTCACAGTCAAAATATATTTTAAACAGTTGGGAGTCTGGTCAGTCTGTAAGGTTAATATTAAGTGAAAGAGTCTAGAATCAAAATAAAATTAAAATATAGATAAAAATAAAAATAAAAATAAAATAAAAATAAAAATAAAAATAAAAATAAAAATAAAAATAAAAATAAAAATAAAAATAAAAATAAAAATAAAAATAAAAATAAAATAAAAATAAAAATAAAAATAAAAATAAAAATAAAAATAAAAGTAAAATAAAGATAAAAATAAAAATAAAAATAAAATAAAAATAAAAATAAAATAAAATAAAAATAAAAATAAAAATAAAGTTAAATAAAAATAAAAATAAAAATAAAGTTAAATAATAATAAGGATGAAATAAAATAAGAGTAAAATTGAATAAAATTAAAATATAAATAAAATTTAGTATAAAATAAAAATAAAATAAGAGTAAAGGTAAAAATAAATATAAAATAAAAAATAAATTAAAAAGATTAATACAACTTAAATAGATTTAAGAAACTTTTCTCTTTCCCTTTAATATCTAGAATACTTATTCTAATCCCTAGTTAAAGAGATAAAAAATAAATATATAAAAGAGTTATTAACATTAAACTCTTCAAATAACGAGCTGACTATACAGTCCGATCTGTTCTCCCTATGTCTTACAGACTAACTCCGGCGTTCCGCCGAGCCGATACGGAATGTGGGCGGGGCTTACACCGGTTGTTAACAAGTTTGAAACACAATTTTTTAACAAGCTACGTAATTTCAAAACAAGTTCCCAAGTTCAAGGGGAAGTTTTGTACGATAGCCGTAATATTTCTTAAAACTAGTCTTATATCTATTAGATCGGGCAAAAACCCAGTCAATAAAATGTTAAAAACTTATATTTAATATTGATGACAAAAGTCACGGTCAATATTTGAACTTAGACTATTTAGAAAAACGACCAGTCTTATGCAATTTTAAGTAAAACGATAAAATTTAAAAAACAACAATAAATAATAAATAAAATTTATAATTACTAACTTTAAAACCGACTAGACCGAACTTGTACAATTAATAATTAAAACTAGTAATTTAAAATTTAAAATTAATATTCTATGTAAATATATAAGGTAAAATTAAAATTAAAATGAATGAATGAAATTAATAAATTTTAAAAATTTAAAAACCTTAAAAACTAAGAAATTTAAAAGTTTAAAACTTAAGATTAAACTTAACTTAACTCAATAAAAACAATATTAAAATTATAAAAATTTATAGATTATTATAATGTACTTAGTCTAGTCTTTGGATTCCAACAAAAATAATAAAACAATATAAAAGAAAATTTTAAAATTAAAATGACTAGATAACTGGTCGGTTTTCTTAATGTCTAACTTACACACTAACTACAACATACGCTCCACACTCCGTCGTGCCGATAATGGAATGTGGGCGGGGCTTACGCCGGTTGTTAACTAACTTTGTTAACAAAGTTGGAAATAATTTACGTAATTTAAAAACTATATAACACTTTTTTAAAACTTAATATTATTCAATTTTTACTATTGCACTATGTTACTATATATCTAAAAATAACCCTTAATGTCTTTAAATTGTTATTGCTCTTCTATTTTCGGCGTAATCCTAATATGTTGTTATTTTGATAAAACTGTTGTAACTTCTTTAATTTAAGTCATAAAAATCTGGATGAGATGTCAAAATGTTCGTAATTGTATGCCGGTTTTAATAAAATAATAAAAATAATATGTCACAGCTTTAATTTTGGAGTTATGAATTTTTGAAAATCGTCCACTTTTTTCACGATTTTTCCGGTCTTTTATCTCAGAAGTTACTGATCCGATTTTAATTTCGAAAACACTGTTTTCTTCGGCACTTTAAGCTCTATCCGGTGCACTATGTCACTTCGTTCCAGCACTCTTGGATCCAGGACCTCGTGGCCACGCGGTTTTTGTTATTTTCCGTTATCTTTGGTTTTTCCTTCGGGGAAAATTCGGAAAACCGGTCAGGTCCAAAGATCTTGATGGGACCTATCTAGGGATACCATAAAATGTATAGGTTACCGATCTGGTTTTTGCAGCGTTATTTTTTAAAATTTAAATTTGTTGAAATTTTCCGTTTTTTTGTTGCAGGTGTTCCAGTTTCCAGCTTTCCTCTTCACGCTTGGCACCGTTGGGAAGGGGAAATTTTTCTGCTTCTCCTGGTATATCGCACGGGTAGGTTAGCGAAACTTTTACCGCAACTTTTATTTTTCGAAACTTTTCGATCTACGGAGCAATTTTAAAACACTTTTTAGCACTTTTGGCGTGTCGTACCGGTACGGGGCGCTGCGAGTGACTGGGTT
>NW_013530110.1:0-679 GCF_000836235.2 Papilio xuthus
CGAGTGATTAAATAAACGAGTGCAAGGAATATTGTTGTTTGAACTTTTGGTCATCCCCAAAAATACTTCATACTAATATTATAAATGCGTATGTTTACATGGATGGATGTTTGTTTGAAGGTATCTCTAGAACAGCTGAACGGATCTCGATGAAATTTGACATACATATAGAACATAGACTGGTAGTACACATAGGCTAATATTTATGTTTATTTTAATACCGCGCAGACGGACTCGCGGGCGACAGCTAGTTTTTTTTTATAATAGATCTTCATAATATTTTTTACTTTAAAAAGATATACACTCTTCATTTATGGAGCCAGCCGCTAACATAAAGTCTTTACAAAGTCGATAATACTCCTGAATACATATTCATGAACGAGACGTCTGGCTTGTCTTGGCATAGTACAGTCCACACGCGGCGTTGAATTTTATTTAATTAATATTCGATATTACTAGAGCGGATGCGCTTTGATGGGACCTGTCGATAAGTTTAGCATCAACGCTTTTAACATCCTTCGAACTCGGTATGAGTTGATTTTGTAAGTTGATCGAAGACTTCTTATTGAAGTTTTGATATAATACAAAAAGAACCATGTATGTATGTAAGAACCAGTATGCGCCATTACCGCTAAAAAACAACCCTTTGTCGTGGATCTTCGTTTCGAGGGCACTCCCC
>NW_013530111.1:0-712 GCF_000836235.2 Papilio xuthus
AGCAGGGAGGATGTGTGCCTACTACGTGTAGCCCTAGTGCGTCCGAGTGCCGATCTTATTGTGCATCCGGGTGTGTACTTAAGTCTAACTAAAGCTACCCGTGGGCTCTAAAAGGCCAAACGTGGACCAACGTTGACTAGGGCACTACCCAAGGCCAGTGGTGGAGGTCCCTTCCGAATTACGCGGTTCCCTGAAGGGGAAACGCAGGCGAACGGGGCTGCCTGACTAGCTTCGTTATCACCGTTAGGTATCCGCTAGCCTTTTAAAATTGCGCTGTTAAGAAGTTGCTCCGCGCAGTGAAAACTGCACTTCACAATTCCTTTCACGCAGTTCCCGAAGTCGGAAACAATAGACGTTGCTATGTTATTAATAAGAAACTAGATAATTGCTTGCCAGGTGGCGGTGCAATAAATAGTTCCCTAAGGAACAATTAAATGACGACGTTCTACCTCGAAACTAGGATTATCGCTTGCCAGATGGCGGGCGCAATAAAAATTGCACCAACACAGTCGGCTCGCGAACAAAGGATGGCGGCACCTTTTATGGCGCGCGCAGGTGCGGATAGCTCAACGTAGTGTCGGGCGGAGCGACAGATGTGCGGCGAGCGGACACGTCCGTTCGCCTCAGCGGTCTGTAGCGGAGTGTGTTGTTTAATACAATTGTAACGGATTGCTACAGACATTGTCTCGATGTCCCCGGTGTAGGGGGATTA
>NW_013530112.1:0-512 GCF_000836235.2 Papilio xuthus
ACCATGACCGTCCGACATATGTCCTCCAGGGAGGTCTCTGCTTGTGGTTGTGGGGGCCGGACAGGAACGGCCTCCATCGTCACGTCCATGCAGGCATTGGCGGACCCCTGTTTCCGCACCTGCTCCATCTCCTGACGAAGTTCTAACAGCTCCTGGCGGAGGCTGGTCATTTGGGCTTGCAGGCGGGTGTTATCGGCCTGCAAGGCGCGCGTTTCCTCTGAAATCGACCTCTGTGCGAGGCCGGCAACGTCTTCCTTGATGGCACTGACGGCGTCGTGCAGGGCGCGCACGAAAGTCCCCTTCAGATTCGACGACTTTTTGGCCACCTTTTCCACCACCTCGAGGCTGGCCCCGATACGTTGGAGGACGGTAGTCGCCGTATCTTCCTCATTTCCCGCGCCTCTCGGGTCGAGCGATGACCCGGCCGTGGTCAGGGCAGAGCGAGTTTTGCGGGCTTCCACCACCGACTCCAGCATCTCCGCCTCGGCTCGTGCCCTGATCTCAGCTTCTGT
>NW_013530113.1:0-1274 GCF_000836235.2 Papilio xuthus
AATTGGTACAGTTCATTTACAGACATAAAATCTACAAAACAGTATCCTAGAGAGTTGTTATAATTGTCGGGAATCATGTATGAGAAATCAATGTGCTTTCGCCACTTTAAGAAGTTTAAGTTAAAATCGCCAACAACTATAATGTCTTCTACAGAACTTAGTACATCGTTCGCACTATGAAGATAATTATTAAGAACACTATGTTGTGCAGGAGGGGGAAGGTAGACCGCTGATATAGCTACCTTTTTCATCTTGCTGCCTACAATCAAATTCAGACAAACCCATAAGTCCTCGCAGTCACATTCCCAGTTCTTCATTCGGACTGATGAAATTTGCTTGGAAACAGCAATGAGCACGCCACCTCCATCTTTTTTTGAGCTGTTGGTCTCGCAACGGTCTCGTCGATAGATATTATATCTCATATCAACTAATTCATTATTGGAGATGCTAGAATTTAGCCATGTTTCTGTAAATATAATTATTTCGTAGTTCGATAGCGAAATATTTTTTCTTATCTCGTTGGTTTTAGTTCGCATTCCGCGAACATTTTGGTAGTAAATATTAATACTATCGAATTGATCAGAAATGCACCAAAACATTAAATGCAACTATAGACAATTTATGTGATAAGATGTAAGCTATCCATATCTCGAATCAGTATTGCTTTGCAGGACTCATCTTTACGCACGTAAATTCGGCCGTTACGAACCCACACGAACTTGTAATTCAATTCTTTCGACTTCTTTCTTGCTGCAGCATGTAAAGTCTTACTACTTGGTATAAGATGCTCTGCTACGAAAACAGGTACCCGAGCACCGCTAATACCCAAGTGATGTGAGCTTAACTTGTCTTTTGCGTTCTTTTTATTAAACTTTGTAACTGCTGCTATTACAGAATCTCGACATAGTGGACTCTTCAGTTTAACAATAACGCTTCGAGGTCTGTCACTCTCTTTGTTAAACTTCATAACACGTGTTGCTTTCAGAATATCCTCTTCATTGATAGGATGATCTATCACATTGCCTAATTGCAAAACCGTATTAACTAGATTTTCAGACTTGTGCTCTGGGATACCATTAATCTCCAGGTTGCTTTCACGCATGCTCTGTTCGAGGGAACACAACCTAAACGACAAATCTTTAATAGTACATTGCATGGATTCATTATTTTGTTGTAACTTAGTCAACGTAGCAACTTTATCCTTTAGAACAGTTTTAATTTCCTCGTACTGTTTGTTAAAAAATGCGACAGCCTCATGAAAGTCAGATATTTGT
>NW_013530115.1:0-580 GCF_000836235.2 Papilio xuthus
ACCGTGCCCCTGGATAGGGCGTCGGGGGTCTCGTCGTCGGTGGCTTTGGAGGCCACTATGGGGCTGACTATCTTCCCGCGTGGACGGTAGCTTGGGTCAGCGTCCTCCCCCTCGCTGTCCCCACCATCAGCTAGGTAGTCCTTAGCCTCCTTGAGGAAGCTGTAGACCCCTACCGGGCGCCTAACGCGCCCCCTCATCGAAGAGGAGGCCACCTTATGCGCCACGGCCGGGGCGTCCTCATCCGCGGATGTAGCGGCCAACGGCCGTTTATAACTCGTTCCTGCTCGGAACTTTAAAGTCAAGCCCGCTGACCGCGGCTTACCTCCCTTGTTTTGCCTTGCGGCGTCCTCGGTGCACGCGGCGCCCGCGGCTCCCAGCCGGCGCCCGGAGGCGCTCTCATCCTCTGAGCACGTGTAGTCCGACATGGAGATGTCCTCCTCCATGTCGTAGGTCGCTCTGTTTTGATCGTTCATAACGATTGTAGACTTTTCATGTGTAAAGTTCTACAAACACTAAAAAAAAACGCACTTAAACACTAAAAACTAAACTAATTTGGTCTCTGTCCACCCTAAAAACTATA
>NW_013530116.1:0-1320 GCF_000836235.2 Papilio xuthus
TACATATTGAATCGGTATCAATGAGAAACTTAGACATTATTTTTGTATTCATGTGTCAAAGATGATTTACGAGTTAAATAAATTTGGAAATACCTATTTACTTTATTTCTTTAGCTACATTTTGTTATACAGTGATGTTAACAGATGTATGGTCATTGCTTCTTAATCGTCAATGCTCATATCATCTGTGACACATTTGCCTTCACACAATGTCTGATGCATTATTCATGAAACGAATATCTAGTGCGCATTATTCTTTGTTCTCGTGTTTATGTGTAGTCTTATTTTTATTGGTTTTGCTTTTTAATGTTTATGTAAACAATTTGCCGCTTTGTTATTCTGTATAAATGTTTGACAGTTTTTTTTTTAAATAAAAAAGTTGTGTAACCTTTAAATTGCTCTTTTTTACTGTTTTTATTATTGCAGATGATCATGATTTTACTATAGTAAAGTAATGTCGTTTTCAAATATACCTACATTTTTTATATTTATGAGCTGTTTAGAACTTAAAATAACGGTTTTAATTCATGTTATAAGTAAAATTCGAAACATGTTTCTTCAGCAAGGAAATATCTGCCACTTATAAACATATCCTCCCTCTTGTTGTTCGACGCGAAGTGGCAGATATAATATTTATGTTAAGTATTATAAACGGTAGTATTGACTGTCCCTCTCTTCTCTCTAAAATATCGTTTAATGTACCAAAGAAATCAGCACGCCATCACACTCCTATTCATCTTCCTATGGCATTTTCTAACTATCGACAAAATTCATTTATGTTACGAGCTGGCTTCTTTGTTAACAATCACTCTAAAAGTTCCACCTTAGATATATTTAATTCTACAAGTAATTCTATAAAGCAGGCTTTTTATCGGAAATTTTTCGTCAAGAACAAAGTAATAAACTAAAGAACAAACATAATTAAACTAATCAAGCTTTTCTTTTTGTAATCTTGTAATTCTTTTTGTGCTTTTTGACTCTTGTTAATGTATAATATTTGTTCGCGCTAAAACATTTGTGTAAAATGCCACTATCGGCGAGGACCTATAATTGGCTATATGTTTACTAACTATTGTTGTACTTAATTTGTAAAAATGGCTGTTGGTCTTCCAATAAATAAATAAATAAATAAATAAATATCATTAAATGTGTACGAACAAGAGTCGAGTTCCCCTGAATATAATAATCTTATGACATTTAATCATCAGCAGATGCCGTGGGAGAACTCTGAGGAGCAGATGAATAATCCCCGGGAAATGCGTATCCACGTCCAGCGCGTGTTCGCCATCCCAGCCCCCCACAATATGCCGCCGCCACCCC
>NW_013530117.1:0-3348 GCF_000836235.2 Papilio xuthus
AGACACACAACAACCTTATATGTCAAAATTCAAAACCTAACTCATTACCACGCTCAAGGTCGAAATTTAATTATTCCAAAAGCTTAACAACATTTAGTACAATTTTTTATGAGTCGTAGTTTTTGCTGACCCGAGAGCGTCGGTGGCTCAGAGGTTTAAGCACTTGACTTGTAATCTGCAGGTCCTGGGTTCGAATCCCGCCATGTACCAATGTGTTTATCGATTTTTTATTTACATATATACATTTGTCCAACGTTCTTACGGTGACGGAAAACAACGTGATGCAACCTAAGAAGAAATTCAAAGATATGTGTGAAGTCAACCCGCACTTGGCCAACGTAGTTGACTATGGCCTAGTCACCCGTGAGTAAGAGTAGGCTCCGAGCTCCTCGGTGGGGACGTGTAGTGAGCTGATGATCTGATGTTTTTTAGATGTCCCCTTGCCGACGTCCATTATACTATTGGCATATTGAATTAAAACATTTTAGAGACCTTCAAGAAGCGAGCTTATCACCACCTCAAAGGCCGGCAACGCATCTGCGGTTCCTCTGGTATTGCTGATGTCCATGGGCGTCGTAGAACACCTCGGTGTTCCCGCTGCACGTTTGCCCCCTTCTGTTATAAAAAAAAAATAGCATTCAAAATTAATAGCAGTGTTAGTGTAGGGCGTGGTGGGGTGATCCCCAAGGGCGCTTGCCTTATCTTTGGATGATTTCCCACAAAGAAGGATGCGCAGTAAACTCTCGGGCGCGATAGCTTTAAAACCGACACTGGATTGTGCAGAATTTCTATTGTTTTGTCGTAAACAACTAGGGTATCAGAGCAATACATTGAATGTTTTACTGTTAAAAATTATATTAAGAACTATCAATAATCGTATTAATACATTAATATGTTTTTAAAGTAAACTGGTTTTTATTTGAAATGTCATATATTTAAATATTAATAACATAATAAAGATATAAACGTATTATGATTATTTATCTATAGGAGTGTCGGTGGCTCAGTGGTCAAGCACTTGACTTGCAATATGCAGGTCCTGGGTTCGAATCCCGCCATGTACCAATGTGTTTTTCGATTTCCGATTTACATATGTACATTTATCCGACGTTCTTACGATGAAGGAAAACATCGTGATGCAACCTGCACATATCTGAGAAGAAATTCAAAAGATATGTGTGAAGTCAACCAACCCGCACTTGGCCAGCGTGGTTGACTATGGCCTAATCACCCTTGACGTAGGGTAGGCTCTGAGCCCCTCGGTGCGGACGTATAGTGAGCTGATGATGAATGAAAATGAATGATTATTTATACAGAACAAATCATAGACATTTTGATTTACTTGTTTGTTACCGCGATGATGTCTACAAACGAGTAGATAATAAATATCATTTTGTTATCTTTGGTTAAATTTAAAAAAGCAACATCAATATCTGCCAGTATTTCGGGTGAATGCAATAGATTTCGTCTTCCAAATCAAAAAGAATCTTTCCTTATAAAGAAAAGGATGGGAAGGAAAAGATGAATAAATTAGGCCTCCGGGACGCACACTCATCAGACGAAACGCGGAATTGCTTCCACTTCACGCCTGTCTTCTATGTGGTCGTGGTATTTCACCGGGCGAGCCGGGCCGATTCGTGCGAAGATGTTAAAGCTCGCTCTACCACTGTTAAAATCTCTACAAATAATAAAATTAAAGAGTCTGTGATATCGAAAAAAATACATTACGTGAACATGTTATAGTATAAGCGATGCTCATAACGAAAATATATGTCTGTCTGTCTGTCTGCGAATCCGCTTTTGTTCCGGGTAAAATCAAAAACTGTTGGTGGCTGGAAGGAACGTATGTGTAGAGTTGTAATGTTTTTTTAAATTCTGCTTTGAGAAAGTCACGGGAGACGGCTAGTTACTTCTTAATAATATTATAAATGCGAATGTTAACAGAATGTTTGTTTGATGGTATCTCCGAAACCGCTTAATATATCTCGCTGAAATTTGACATAGATGTAGAACATAGCCTGGAATAACACATAGGCTTATTTATTACTTAATAAGTTATTTATTTTAATTCTTAGTAAATCATAAAATCGTTAAATAGTTTGAAAACGAAACAAACTGACAGAGATATTTTCATATTTATAAGTTATAATCAATATCGTATCGATATTATAAATTGTTAAATAATTTAAATTTATGTAAATGAGAATAAGAAGGACATTAAAGTAGACGAGATAAACGACTAATAGATAAAATAGTATCGAATTATTAATATTCGTAGTCATATTTAATAATTCGTGTTATATTTTGCTACCATATATTGTTAAATATTGATCAACTTGCACAAAAACGTATTAATTAATCTGTGCTTCTTTTTTTTTTTAGGCAATTAAAAATATGTTACTAATCCTACTAATGTCCTTAAAGCGAAAGTTTCGTTGGATGTTTGATTGATGACGCCTATAAAGTATCGATTTTATTTTGTATGAGGATTAATATTGTACTTATTGGACGGTTGTCAGACGACTATGAACTATCGAGGATCGGTCTTGTAATAATATTAATAAGAAAGCCTATAACTTATGTTTATTAAAAACAGTCCGTTTTGTTTCTCAATATCTCAACGGCAACGCATCTGCGGTTCCTCTGGTATTGCTGATGTCCACTTCGTTGAATATCTCGGTGTTCCTGCTGCTCGTTTGCCCCCTTCTGTTATAAACAGGCTTAGATGGGCCGGCCACGTGGAGCGGATGGATGAAGCCAGAGACCCTAAGAGAGTTATGGCGATTAATCCCGAAGGTCGTCGAAGTCGAGGGAGACCAAAGCTCCGATGAATAGACGGCGTTAATAAGGACGCAAAAAAGTGGGCATAGCAAACTGGAAGTCCGTGGCCAGAGATAGACCGAGATGGAAAAAGTTGCTGGACCAAGCCAAGGCCCACAAAGGGCTGTTGAGCTAGAAGAATAAGAAGTTATAAACATCTCAATTTTTTGGTTTAATATTTTATTTTCTACATACTTTTGATGAATAAAGTTATAAAAAGAAACAATTTAATTTATATTGTAAATCAATAATAATGATCACGAAATTTACGATTGCAAGTTCTATAAGAACAATTGATATCGAAAATCGTAAATTTTCATAACCGTTTTTAATCAACCCATCTCTAGAGAATTGTAAAACTAATCTATCTTAAATAGACACACGATAAAAGGTATCTCCGGAAAGAATTACTTTTATTATCCACTTTTTTCAGTTTTCCTTCAATCCAATTACCTTTATAATTATCATCAGCTCACTATACGTCCCCACCGAGGGGCTCGGAGCCTACCCTAAGTTAAGGGTGATTAG